>NC_079223.1:23928397-23975897 GCF_029633865.1 Lampris incognitus | reverse complement strand
ACAGATTGAAGATGGACATTCAAAGTCATCTACTTTTTACCAGTCACTTGTGTTGGCTGTGTGTTTCTACACAGAGATCCACTCCTCCTAAATAAATTGTGCCCAGGGAGAGAAAAAGCTGAAAGAAATAAAACAGGAGTTAATGGAGTGAATCAATGGCATTCCATTAGCCAGCGCTACACACCTACACACACATGCACGCACACTCCTAGGCTAGCCACTTAGTGTAATAGGTTCATGCCTGAAGCTGGTGGTGGCTTATCAGACTAATGCCTGTTCAGCTTGTGAACAACTGACGATCTTGGCACAGTGGGCACTGATCTCTAATGGTGTGTGTGTGTGTGTGTGTGTGTGTGTGTGTGTGTGTGTGTGTGTGTGTGTGTGTGTGTGTGTGTGTGTGTGTGTGTGTGTGTGTACCAGGTTTTTCTATCCTAATGGGGATATGGTCCCCAAAAGGAAAACCTGAAACCACCTACCTTGTGGATACACTTCATGGGTCTCCATGAGGAAAAGGGTCTATTTTAGGGTTAGGACTTGGGTTTAGGGTTAAGGTTAGAATTAGGATTAGGTTAAGGTCAGGGTAAGGGTTAAGGGTAGGCATGTAGTTATGATGGTTAAGGTTAAGGGCTAGGGAATGAATGTTGTCAATGAGGGGTCCCCACACATAGAGGGTGACATAGTGTGTGTGTGTGTGTGTGTGTGTGTGTGTGTGTGTGTGTGTGTGTGTGTGTGTGTGTGTGTGTGTGTGTGTGTGTGTGTGTGTGTGTGCGCACATATGTCTGTGTGTGCATGTGCATGTAGCATATGTGTGAGTGTTTATTTGAGTGGATGGCTAGTTTTAGTAGCATCTCTCTTTTGGTTTTATTTCATTTTATTTTAATGCATCAAATAACAATAAAATGGGTTGTAACTCAGATAGTGCAACTACCAGTGCATTGAATTAAATATCACGGTTCAGTCTATAACATTTGTTTGTTGTTGTTTTTTTTTTTTTTGCTCTGACTGAATAGTAATAATAGTAGTACTCTTACTCTCCATCTCATAGCCTCTAATTTTTCCCCTTTCATTGTTAATATCTGACATGTATATCAGTGTTACAAAAACATTACAGTCCTCAATGGGTCCCACATCCATTGGACAGGGCACTGCTGGACAATTCCCAAAGGCAAGATGTGAATGACTTTTCTGCTGTTTTTCATTGCGCATATTTGGTAACATACTATATACACATATACTGGGATGAGACTTAAAGCAAAAATTCAAAAGTTCATGCTTCCTTGAAATGAATGAAATCAAACCAACAAGACTGCAACAAGTGGGTTTTAGAGAGCGGTGTTTTCTTGGGAGAGCAACCAAAAATTAAATCCAAGAATATTTTCTCTTATCACGCCTGATACGCATATAAGTGGCTTAGAACAGTTTTGGGAAGTGGGCAGGAATGAGGAAATTTTTTACATCCATCCATCCATTATCCAAGCCGCTTACCCGAATTCGGGTTGCGGGACATTTTTCACATGATAAGGGAAAAGGGGAAGATAGCTTTGATCAAAATTATTGAATTTTGCTGCTTTCTCGCAAGTGTACAATGATCCAAGCAACAACAAAAAAAAATCTGTTTTCCAGGAAGAACTAGAAATGTAGGCTGATATCAATTTCCAAAACCTGCAAACTTCCAAAACACATATGGTTAACGACAGCACCGTACATTAAGGACTGGGTAATTGGCTAAATGGATGAAAAAGACATTTTTCATGCTGCTTCAGTGATGGCTCCATCCGTCCTGTCCACTCTCATTCTCCTCGGTCTACAGATCTCCGTCCATCTGAAGGAGGGCCAAGGAACAGATGGTCTGTCCACCCTGAAGAACAAGCCTCAGCTCCACAGCCTAGTGGCCAAGCAGCTGTGCCAGAACATCTCCGGGAAAAACACCATCATCTTCACCGGGCCCTCCATCACCAGCCTCAGCCTCTTCACTGAATTCAGCAAACAAGGTACACAGCTAGCTGCAAATAGAAGTATGGATGGATGGACGGGTGGGTGGGTATATGGATGGATGGGTGGGTATATGGATGGATGGATGGATGGATGGGGTATATGAATGGATGGGTGGGTATATGGATGGATGGATTGGTGGATGGATGTGTAGCTACACAGGTCCAATTTACTTTAATAAAAGGCCACGATTCATACTGATGTCCAGTGTTTATTACTCTCCCATTCGCCTCCTCAGACACCATGAAAATTAAAGTCAAGAACAATAACAGAACGACAATTACTATCATGGCTGCACATGGCTAGGTTCCATCATTGTACAACGTAACATAACAATGATATAGAAAATCAATTACACACAAGATCAACAAACATAAAGATATGACAGGATACATAAAATAATACAGAATGTGAAATAGTTATCGTGTGCGCCTCTCAGACCATGTGTAGAATGAACATTTGGAACTTTGCATGGCGTCTCAGCACAGCGGTAGAGGTTCTCTTTCCCATAATGCAGTAGTTGTAGGTGCAACTACGTACAGCAATCATGTGATCATAACAAATTTTCAAAGTAAAAGTCACTTGTTTTAACTATAAGATTTTTAACCTGTATTTATATTCTTAATCACATATTTATCACATGAAATTATTCATGAAATCATAATGAAACTATAACAAACCAAGTCTCTACTTTTGAGACAGCTACAGGATGGATGGATGAATTTATGGGTATATGGATGGATTCGTGGGTATATGGATGGATGGATGGATGGATGGATGGATGGATGGATGGGTGGGTGGTTATATGGATGGATGGATGGGTATATATGATGGATGGATCGGTGGGTTTAATGGTTAGATGGATGGCTGGATGGATGGATGGATGGATGGATGAGTTCATTCTGGCTCATTTATATGGCTATATGAGTTTATCGCATCATTTTGGATCCCCAAAATGGTGGAATGGAGTCCCATTTCCCATCAGAGCTATGGACCTGCATACTTCCTTCAAGAAAGGCAAAAACGCTTTTGTTTTCCAAGCCTACTTTAATCCATAGGTGGTTTCTAAGCATGACTGTTATACTGATTTTTGACAGTCTGGCTAATTTGTAAATTGAATCCCATAAAACCATTCCTCACATCACTATTGGCGATTAACCTGTTGCTCACTTAAATTAAATTGCTCTTGACATGACTCACAACCTTGGCTATGATACGGTGACAGATTTACTATTCAGTGCTCTAAGTTGCCTACAGGTTAACACAGAAATATACTATCTGCCAATATTTGACACTCTTAACTAGCTGTTGTTAAAAGCATCTGCTACAGACACAATTCCGTTTCCGGGGTGGGAAGATGGCGGCGCAAATTCACATTTACAGCGGCCTCACCCAGTACCATCCATGCAGTTTTGTCTTCGTTTGATGGCTGGGAGAGCTGGTGCTGGATCGGCTAGGAGAGCTTGATCTGCTACATCCTGTGGGCCCAGAGACCACTGCCCTGCCTGGAGCTGTGACCGAGGAGGAAACACCAAGGGCAGTCTGACAGGAAGCAGAAGTGGGGCAGGCTAAGCTAACTGCTAGCCCATGCAGACCGGCAGTTCTGACAGTCAGCCTAGCTGGCGTTTGTTCCCTTTGGACAGTGGTTTTTTTTGTTTTTTTTTAGTCTGGGTATATGTGTTATTTTAGATAAACGTGTTAGTATGTGTGGCGGCACGGTGGCGCAATGGTTAGCGCGGTCGCCTCACAGCAAGAAGGTCCTGGGTTCGAGCCCCAGGGTAGTCCAACCTTGGTGGGTCATCCCGGGTCGTCCTCTGTGTGGAGTTTGCATGTTCTCTCTGTGTCTGAGTGGGTTTCCGCCAGGGGCTCCGGTTTCTTCCCACAGTCCAAAGACATGTAAGTCAGGTGAATCGGCCATACTAAATTGTCCCTAGGTATGAATGTGTGGGTGTGTGTGTGTGGGCCCTGTGATGGCCTGGCAGCCTGTCCAGGGTGTCTCCCCACCTGCCGCCCAATGACTGCTGGAAATAGGCTCCAGCTTCCCCGCAACGCTGAGAGCAGGATAAGCAGTTCAGATAATGGATGGATGTTAGTATGTGTGTTCTTGAAGTTCTTGTAGTTTTGGGGAAATTGTGTCTTTGTCTTTGTGTTGCATTGCTGTGGGCTGGGGAAAACGATATTTCGTTTCATTTCATGTATGGAAGTACATGAAATGAAACGACAGTGATCCTGATTCCTGAATTGGCCGTGTCTGCGGGTGGGAAGCTGGATGTGGGTATGTGTCCTGGTTGCTGCACTAGCGCCTCCTCTGGTCGGTCAGGGCGCCTGTTCAGGGGGGAGGGGGAACTGGGGGAAATAGCGTGATCCTCCCATGCGATACGCTCCCCTGGCAAAACTCCTCGCTGTCAGGTGAAAAGAAGCGGCTGGCGACGCCACATGTAGCAGAGGAGGCATGTGGTAGTCTGCAGCCCACCCCGGATCAGCAGGGGGGGTGGAGCAATAACCAGGACATCTCAAAGAGTGGGGTAATTGACCAGATACAGTTGGGGAGAAAAAAAAGGGGGGGTAATAAAAAAAAAAGCATCTGCTAATGGATCCTTCCATCCATCCAAGAATGTGTGATGATCAAAGTCTGTAAGACAGGATGGATGGATGGATGGATGGATGGATGGATGGATGGATGGATGGATGGATGGATGGATGGATGGATGGATGGCTGGATGCATGGATGGATGGATCTCTGTCGGTCTCTCTGTCTCTATGCTTTTTCTTTCATCTTTGTTTTATTGTGCCAGTTCTGCTTCTCTACAGTCTTTGTCCCTCTCCTTCCCTCTCCTTCACTGTTCTTGTTCCTTTTCTTAAATCCCTCAGCCTCCCTCCTGTTCTCTGTTCAGCCTGTAATCTTTCCCATCTTCCTCTTTTCTGCAGTTTTTTTAATTATGGTTTGATGATAACATCCCCGGGCTAAGCAGCAAAGACAATGAAGACAGTCTGTAACAGTTCACCTTGAAATTAAACTACGAGCTAAAGAGTAAAAAGCTGAATGATAATGCCAGAGAGTTAAGTCAGTTCATCTGGACACCGTGTTTATTGGGAGAAACGTTTCATCACTCAGCTGACTTCTTCAGTCTCAACTGACTGCAGGTCTCCCCACCCTTTTAAACAATACAGTGGCATAACGACCGAAAACAACCATCGGTTCCCATATGCAAATTGCCATGACCAGTAACTAGAGTTTCACTGGCTGTGTGTACTGTTCCCGAGGATTGGAGAATAATTGCAATCACAGATGTACTCTGTTAGAGTAGATGTAGGCTGTTAAGTGCTGGGAGGGTTTCCGTACTTGTACATCGTGGGAACCAAACAGACGCTGGCTAAGAGGATGGCACAACACAGAAGAGCTAACGCGTCAGGCCAGGACTCCGCAGTCTACACCATCTACAGGCCAGTGGCCACTCTTTCAAGGATGAGGATGTGCACATCCTTGATAGGGAGGGAGGAACTCTAGTTTGAACGGGGAGTCAAAGAAGCCATCTATGGGGGGTGTCCAGGTGGCGTGGCGGTCTATTACGTTGCCTACCAACACTGGTATCGCCAGTTCGAATCCCCGTGTTACCTCCGGCTTGGTCGGGCGTCCCTACAGACGCAATTGGCCGTATCTGCAGGTGGGAAGCCGGATGTGGGTATGTGTCCTGGTCGCTGCACTAGCGCCTCCTCTGGTTGGGGGGTGCGTGACCCCCCACACGCGTGACCCCCCCCCCCCACACGCGCTGCGTCCACCTGGCAAAACTCCACGTTGTCAAGTGAAAAGAAGCGGCTGGCGACTCCACATGTATTGGAAGAGGCATGGGGTCGTCTGCAGCCCTGGGTGGACCAGAGATTGGGACGGCTCGGGAGAGTGGAATAATTGGCCAGATACAATTGGGGGGCGAAGAGGCCATGTGTGAAGAGGGAACATCTCTGAACCGAGAGGATGGCTATACAGCTGTCGCCATCTTATAATGCTGTGATTGCAACTATTCCCCAATCCTCTGTGAATAGCACACATTGCCATTGAAACTCTAGTTAATGGTTACGGTAATTTGCATATTAAACCGATCGTTTGCGGTTGTTATGCCACTGTATTTTTTATAAGGGTGGGGTCAATTGAGACTGAAGAGGTCACTCAGATAAGTGATGAAACGTTTCTCCTATTAAACGTTGTGTCCAGATGAACTGATTCAACTTTCTAGTATTTTCCTTACCTGGATTACTGAGCATGCATCAGGACTGAATGACGTTAACGTGTGCACGTTTTTCCTGGCTTGCACTAACTCCTTCCAACCACAAGAGGGCAGCATTTGTTTTGGCAATAGCTTAGTGACAAATCTGATGCTGCCGCAATCTAAGTGAAGAAAGGCAGTAGTAGTTATTGATATCGCAGTACATTTTTGTCCCCCAAAAGCCTACAAAAATAAATCCACACCAGTATCATATGACATATCATGAGTATCATTTTTCATATTTGCTTTGATACTCGTACTTCTAAAGTCACTATTTCACATGGGTTCATAATCACTAAGATGAGCAGGAAGGAGCGGAAAATATGACTAACATCCAGTGCAAAGGTCCAGTGATCTTAATTAAGTATTTTGCTATTCCAAATGGGAATAGCCTACATGTAGGCATGCCATTGAATCAACTGAGTCAAAACTCCCGCTGCCGCATAACCTTCCCTTTCCATTTTCCTTCAAGATTCCTCATGCTGTAGTAATTAGCAAAGTTAATCACTCTGTGCCACTCTGCTGCACTGACAGCAAAGGCACGCATGCACGCGTGCACACACACGCACACACACACGCGCACACACACACACACACACACACACACACACACACACACACACACACATGCACAAACATAATTTATTCTCTAAATTGAGGACAACAGTACCAGTCAGCAAAATGCTAGTTTTTGAGCCTTGTGAGAAAGATAGAAGTTTGAAAGGGAAGTGTGGACACAGAAGGCAGACTAAGATAACAAGCCAACAAAAGAGTGTTGGGGCTGGTGTGAGTGACAGAGAGAAAACCACAGCTTGTTCTCAAAATTGTCTTCACCTTTATCTCTGTCAGAGTTATAACTGCACTATAAAGCAGGCCGATTCGGACAGTGGGACCGGCCCCTGAGGTAATTTGCACTGGCCCTTTAAGTGGTTCTTCCTCAGGTCTTTAGATGAGGCATCTTTACAACTCCAACTGACATTCATGCCTTCCCATGACCTACGACAATCGTTCCAGTTGGCAGGGTCCAACAAGTTCTGGATGCATGAAGTCAGCCTGGAGAAATTTTCACATGCAAGGCAGCTTGCACTACACATCCTCGCAATGTTTGGCTCGGTATATACGTGTGAGTCATCATTCTCACATATGAATGCAATCAAAGCATGCAATCGTGCGTCCTTCTCTGCCAAGCACCTACATCACTTTATGCACATTGCCCTCACAACTTATGCACCTGACTTTACTGTTCTCGAAGAAATGTGATTTTTCTCATTAGAAAGTGATTTAGCGATTGATAAAACCAGCAGGATTGACAAGGTGTATGTTCCCATTTGAAGAAGTGTCTCAGTACAATGCTATGTCATTGTTTTTACAATTCTATGCAATTATTCATGGTGCAGTATTGTCCACTTCAAGTGTTGATATAGATCTATGCTCTGAAAATGATATGGTGTGTTGGGTTACAGTCATTTAGTGTTGTGGTATGGCTCACCTGGACTGATTTTGTAGGCTGGCATTTGATACAATGCCATACAATGTGCTGATGTATTGATGTTATTCTTAGTTAGATGCACTGTTGTGGATTGCTCTATAGTTGAATTAATATGATATGGCTCGGGCAGACTGTTCTTTGAACAGGGGAAGTTTTGCCATTTGAATGCCGAAATAACATCAGTATGTGTCTTGATGTGCTTTGAGGCTGCGGTTTCAGCAGTCCCGGATTTAGATGAAGGGAGGCCCTAGGCTATTCCACTTGTGAGGCCCCTCCCGATCCCCCACCCTCACGGCTAGGGGAAGATGAAAGAGTGTTTTAAACAAAACTGAGTAAGGCCGAGGATGATGACGGCTGTTTAAAATTCCGCAATTCACAATTCCTCCTCTAAAGGACATAAGAAGTTATTTTTAAATACCGTAGTGATTGGGGGAAAATGCATAAATGTTAAAATTAACACCATGGAAAAACTTTTGCAATAACCGAACTGTGTAAACATTTTGTGGAATAAACAGGAATTTTTAGGAAAATTAAATTGTAAGTTTACCGTTATAGTCTTTAAAAAAAAACATTGATTTTAAAATTTTATTGCCTGGGAAATGTTAATAAGATGATCATGACTACCTGACCGTGACAATGTGACATTTTTAGATCCTACTTTATGTTGTCATTAAACAGTCGGTTTTAAAATACATATTAAGAAATTTTAAAAAAACTGCAATCATCAAATACACTAAGACTAAAAAGTTTTTTTTTCTAGCCTTCCTCATAGCAAAATCATCCAAAAGTTCATCAAAATTTGTTCGTCTAAGTTTGTCACTTTCAATGTACAGAATGCTCCGTGTGGACAACCTCTCTTGAGACATTGTGGCCCTTAATTCATTTTTAATCCTTTTGAGGCTTGAAAAAGACCTCTCTCCTGAGCAGTTAGTGACCATTAGGCTAAGAAATAGCCGCAATATTGCTTCCACATTAGGGAAGGCCATCTGAATTTTTTCCTTGTATATAATTTGATAAAGGTCTGTATGAGACAGAGAGTGCTCTTCTGTAGGCCTATGGCTTTGTCTCACAAGTGAAAGTGCAAAAGTTCATTAGTAAGTTTCAAGTCAACATCTTCTGGGTATGCTTCCATCAACAGTTCAACACCTTGCTGAATTTCTTGCTTAGATGCTGTCAGATTAGCAAGAAAGGAAAACATTTGTGCAGCATCGCTGTACACAGTACATCTTCTTAAATTGGCTTCAAGTGCATCTAGTATAGGAATAAAGGCTTTTATCCTAAACTTATCTCTTGAAGAGAGTTCATCTAAGGCATCAGGACCAGGTGCACTTCCATCATTTCCTTGCTGTTTCCTTACTCTTTGTCTCCTTGTGTAGTTCTGTAGTTAACATTTGGCAAGGTGGCTTTTGCTTGTTGTTCAAGCTCATCAAAATCTTCTGTAATTTTGCTTAAAAAAATCTTGAAATGAACTGTACAGACTTGCACAAATACTCAATAACAGTTCTGATTTCCGAATGGCTTTGCTGACCTTGCGAAAATGACCTAGCCAACGGGTCCAAAAATGCAGCATAAACACAAATTCCAGTTCTTCCATTTTCTGCAAAAGATTATTAGCTTGAAGCTTGGTATCAGCCTTCCCTTTAACATCAGAGTACAAATGACTGAGGGCATCTGTGATAGCACTGTAACTATCCAAAATGCTTCTGTGGCTCTTGCATGTGCCTCCCACCTAGTGTCTGACAAATATTTAGGCACTTTTGACTGAGGTTGCAAAAAGGATTTTAGAATTGCCCATCTCTTTGTGGAGGATGAAAAGAAGGTATACATTTCATTGACAATGCCAAAACAGTTCACTGCATCAATGCAGCAATCAACAGCTGAACGGCCCACCAAATTTAAAGAGTAACCAGCAATAAATCTTGCAAATTTATTTTTTTCGATGATTTTTTTGCTGCATACTGTTGTACCTGCCAGCCATGTTGGCGGCATTTGTTGTAAGACTGCCTTCGGTATTTTCTAAAGTCAATTTCAAGCTCAGTAGTGAGATAGTTCAACACTAAGTCAGCCATGCTTTTTCCTGTGTGGTCTTTTAGCTCAAGGAAAGTTAAAAATCTCTCACTTGGTAAACCGTCTTCAGGTGATACGTATCTGATAATTAAAGTCAACTGACCAGTATGTGAGATGTCAGGGGCTGAATCTACTGACAAGCTGAAATATCCAGCCTTTTTCACATCAGCCAGAATTGCGTCCTTAACTTTTTTTTGCCAGGAGTCGAATAATTTCCTCACATACAGTTTTTGACAAATAAGAGGGATTTCCTGATCCGGAATTTCCATACCGATTGATATGAGCCAGTAAAAACGGATCAAATTTTGCTACTAGTTGTAAAAGACCAAGATAATTGCCGTTATTTGGAGATCCAAAGTGTTCATTGTCTCCTCTGAATGGTAAGCCTCGTTCTGCAAGAGTGCATATTACAGCGATAATTCTCTCCATGACATGCCGCCAGTACTGCTGTTCTGCTTTTATTTGTTCCTCTAGCTTTGACGTTAACGTTTGTCCTCTCCTCCGTGTTAGGTAGGTCATCATGTCATTCCTGTGCTTCTCTGAGTTTTCATGAGTTTGGATAAGATAGGAGTTTTGCCAGTCATTGAACCCTTCAGAAGCTAAAGCTGTAGCAGAAGATGCAAGGTTTGGAAAGAGTTTACCAACAAAGCAATAAATCCGGACTTTTTGGGGGAGAATACACAAGCCACTCTCGGCTATATGTTTCCCCATTGATTTTTGTTGAATAAAAAATAGCTTTTGTGCAAAACCTGGACTGTTTTTTGTACACTCGCTTGGAATTTGAAAATGGTTCACAACGATACTGAACTTAAGAGGTGCCCCTCTCTACCCAATAGGGTACTTCCCCATGTGATAATTCTGCCCACAAACCAACGTCTGTTACAGTAGATCTATGTTTGGCATCATCTATATCTGCGTCTGGAATACCTTGGACTTGGCCTATCTTACCAGGTGTGAGCTGAAAATTCTGACTGTCCACATTGTTTTCTTGTGGCTCTTTAGCCTCTGCCTGTCCAGTAAGTGACTGTTGAATTAGTTTTATATTTTCATTTTGAGCCGGCATCATGGCTGCTTCCTCATAATGAGCTTGCTGTTCCACGTCCTGCTTCACTGTTTCTGTTTTTGGGAGGTTTTCCTCTGGTTGAATGTTGGTAGTTGGCTGGATAGCTCACCACACTGATTTCCTTGTGTTAGTATCAATGTACCTGCTTCACCGCTGGCACTTGTTGCTTCTGTCAATGGCTGATGCAAGAAAGCAGTGATTGGTCTTAACTTCTTTACCATATCATTTTCAAGTCTCTTTCTCTTGCGCGTGCTAGCACCACTTTCAAATCTTTCACTCATGCTCAGATTAGAATCTGAAAATAAAAAATAAAATTAATCTTCAACAGTTATTAGAGAGGAAAACATGAAGGGCTGCTCTCACAAAATGGGGTCCACTTCAGTGAAGGAAAAAAATCAAAAAATGAACTTTTTTCTGTATAATATTTGGGCAACTTTTCTTAAATAATTGTTCCTTATTGACAATTATGTTGCAAAATCTGAATTAAATCTGCTTCCAAAAACCTTTTACAAAATGAGTATGCTTTTTCCTATCGTTAACAAAGGCGCTATAAATCAGCGTAGTTTTATTACTAACCTGACTGATGAAACAGCAATGCCCTCTGCAGATACTTGCACAGCTGTGTTTTCAACTTGTCTATCTCACTGCTTTCCTGGGAGGACAAAATCAATACACACACACACATACACACACACATACAGATGTAGTAGCTTGGCATACACAAACACACACACAAATATGCAAACAACTACACACATATGCACATTTATTAAGGCAGGGCCTACACATACACATAGCACCTACATACACCACATACTATTTATCATTATTACTGTTTTTTTTATTTATTTATTCATTTTATTGCTGTTGTTGCTGCAGTGTTGAGGAGCTGAGATGTAACAATAAAGGATCTTGAATCTTGATACAATGCCATGCACTCATACATCGTTGTTCTCTATGCATTTACAAAATACAATATTATGCACGCGGCACGGTGGTGCGGTGGTTAGCGCGGTCGCCTCACAGCAAGAAGGTCCTGGATTTGAACCCTGAGGTTGTCAGACCTTGGGGGTTGTTCCAGGTCATCCTCTGTGTGGAGTATACATGTTCTCTCTGTGTCTGTGTGGGTTTCCTCCGGGTGCTCCAGTTTCCTCCCACAGTCCAAAGACATGTAGGTCAGTTGAATCGGCCATACTAAATTGTCCCTAGGTGTGTGTGTGTGTGTGTGCGTGCGTGTGTGTGTGTGTGGGCCCTGTGATGGCCTGGCAGCCTGTCCAGGGTGTCTCCCTGTCTGCCACCCAATGAATGCTGGGATAGGCTCCAGCATCTCATGACCCTAATTAGGATAAGCGGCTTGGATAATGGATGGAATACCATGCACTTGTGTTGTTGTTGTTGTTGTTGTTACAGTTCTTTGCAGTCACATGTGTCTGGAAAGAGCACTTTGCACACAGAGATACACTTGAAAAATGTGTGATCTAAATGAAGGGTTGAATTGTTTGCATATTCCTTTATTTGAAAGGTAAATCTATTCAAGAACCTGATGAGAAGTTGAATTATGAAACGAAATAGGACTAACTTACAAAAAAAAATCATATCCACTGATTACAAGAACAAATGTGAGTTGTAAATATAGCGTTGTATAACATGTAGCCTGTATCTTGTAGCTGTTGTGATTACACAGATTTCGGCCATAGTTCCATGGCCCCTAAATTGGGATCATCTTCACAATCTAGCCCTCGCTTCAGACTAATTGGATAGCCCTGCTCTAAAGTCACAATTATGTGTGTGTGTGTGTGTGTGTGTGTGTGTGTGTGTGTGTGTGTGTGTGTGTGTGTGTGTGTGTGTGTGTGTGTGTGTGTGTGTGTGTGTGTGTGTGTGTGTGTCTGTGTGTTTTACAGGCAAATCAGGTCTAGGGGTTAAGGGTTAAGCATGCAATACTAGTCCTAAACTGGAGTGTGTAGAAAAGTTGAAAAACAAGGGAAGAAACAGAAAGAAGGACTGATTTCCAAGACTAGAGAAATAGCTGGGAGGTGGGCTAGCTTACTGAGGTAGCAGGCTAGCAGTTAGCAGGTCCCTCTGACAAGGCCTCAGCCATATGAGTCTCAGCTCCCGTAAGCAGCGGACTCTGTCTTGGTAGGTTAGTTCAGTTTAGTTTGATGGTGTTGAGCTGGAAAGGTGTGAACTTGTAGTGTCCTGGACAGCATGATCAAAATGGCGTATCCTGAGGCATATGTATGCAAACTGCCACCATTAACTAACTCCAGGGGATGTGCCGGCACCTCACAGTGACATCCTCTTATAAACACTGCTTAACCACGCCTCCAATCATTTCTCAATGAAAACCAGTCTAAGTAAGAAACGGAATAAGGAGAAAAGGCAACAATAACCCCCATCACTTTTAAACCCATGCATGTGCATGGGTTTCTCTCTCTCTCTCTCGCTCTCTCTCTCTCTTTCTCTTTAGATATCTACTGCTGCGGTCTGCTGAGTACCAGGAAGAGTGACTGCACGGGCCTACCCCAGTGCATGCTGGCCTGCAGCTCTACGCCAGCCCAGCGGGGCCAGTCTCGAGTCATGATGAAGGGCACCATCTCCCTGATAAGCTGGTACAATAAGGGACACTTCAGATTCCTTACCAATGCTTACTCCCCGACTAAACAAGGTCAGCAGCAATTTGGATCCCGCTGTTTATCTTTTGTTCACTACAGAATATTGAAGAATCTAAGTGACACATTTATTTGTGCCCCAATGAATTACAATGGAAACAAGCTGATAACAAGCCCTACATAGCCCTATGAAACCTAAAGCAAGTGCAAGAGAACTGCAAAAAGACAGCCCTTACAAAGTGAAGAGACATAATGAGGAGGGATACCCTAATGCTGATATATTTATTATTTATATATCATTCTCATCATCTGATGCAGTCAGATATTTCAAACCATAGTTACTTGTATTGGGAAGGCACACAAATGCATGTTCATATTTGAGGAATAAAAGACTGAACCAGCATTTCAGTGATCTGGGGGTTTTACTGAAGAAGGCAGATAAGTGCAGCTCTGCTATTCTTTGATACAAATTACTACCATTTTAAACCGGACACATCCATCAGTAGCTATGACAGGGGATCAATAACAGCAGCTGTTCCATGGTAATCCATTCATCAAGCAATCCACTTTGGATTGTAGCCATTACTATTACTACACAAGTATGTCTCTCTCAGTTTAACATGTCTGCAGATATAAAACACATTTCTGTGTGTGTGTGTGTGTGTGTGTGTGTGTGTGTGTGTGTGTGTGTGTGTGTGTGTGATTCGCAGGTATGATTATTAAGAGGAAAAGTGGCGAGATCCCGTGTCCCCTGGCTGTTGAAGCCTTCGCTGCCCATCTCAGCTACATCTGCAAATATGACGATAAGTACTCCAAGTATGTACAGCAGCATGCTTTTACAAACACACACACTATATCTAACATGATACAAGCAACCCTGATATCCTCCCATTGGATCCAAGGTTTGAGGCTCAACCTTACTTGCCCCAAATGGGCAATTGGTGTTGTAGCATCATACCGAGGACACAAGGCCACTCATACATACAATTACAGACGTTTTAAAACATTGCAGAAAAATTAAGGACAGTGCAGGGAACCAGCAGATACAATCAAATTGTATTTATTATATATTTATTATATTGTATTACATGTAGTATATATATATATATATATATACACTACCGTTCAAAAGTTTGGGATCACCCAAACAATTTTGTGTTTTCCATGAAAAGTCACACTTATTCACCACCATATGTTGTGAAATGAATAGAAAATAGAGTCAAGACATTGACAAGGTTAGAAATAATGATTTGTATTTGAAATAAGATTTTTTTTACATCAAACTTTGCTTTCGTCAAAGAATCCTCCATTTGCAGCAATTACAGCATTGCAGACCTTTGGCATTCTAGCTGTTAATTTGTTGAGGTAATCTGGAGCAATTGCACCCCACGCTTCCAGAAGCAGCTCCCACAAGTTGGATTGGTTGGATGGGCACTTCTTGCGTACCATACGGTCAAGCTGCTCCCACAACAGCTCAATGGGGTTCAGATCTGGTGACTGCGCTGGCCACTCCATTACCGATAGAATACCAGCTGCCTGCTTCTGCTCTAAATAGTTCTTGCACAATTTGGAGGTGTGTTTAGGGTCATTGTCCTGTTGTAGGTGAAATTGGCTCCAATCAAGCGCTGTCCACTGGGTATGGCATGGCGTTGCAAAATGGAGTGATAGCCTTCCTTATTCAGAATCCCTTTTACCCTGTACAAATCTCCCACCTTACCAGCACCAAAGCAACCCCAGACCATCACATTACCTCCACCATGCTTAACAGATGGCGTCAGGCATTCTTCCAGCATCTTTTCATTTGTTTTGCGTCTCACAAACGTTCTTCTTTGTGATCCAAACACCTCAAACTTGGATTCATCCGTCCACAACACTTTTTTCCAGTCTTCCTCTGTCCAATGTCTGTGTTCTTTTGCCCATCTTAATCTTTTTCTTTTATTGGTCAGTCTCAGATATGGCTTTTTCTTTGCCACTCTGCCCTGAAGCCCAGAATCCCGCAGCCGCCTCTTCACTGTAGATGTTGACACTGGTGTTTTGCGGGTACTATTTAATGAAGATGCCAGTTGGGGACCTGTGAGGCGTCTGTTTCTCAAACTAGAGACTCTAATGTACTTATCTTCTTGCTCAGTTGTGCAACGCGGCCTCCCACTTCTTTTTCTACTCTGGTTAGAGCCTGTTTGTGCTGTCCTCTGAAGGGAGTAGTACACACCGGTGTAGGAAATCTTCAATTTCTTAGCAATTTCTCGCATGGAATAGCCTTCATTTCTAAGAACAAGAATAGACTGTCGAGTTTCAGATGAAAGTTCTCTTTTTCTGGCCATTTTGAGCGTTTAATTGACCCCACAAATGTGATGCTCCAGAAACTCAATCTGCTCAAAGGAAGGTCAGTTTTGTAGCTTCTGTAACGAGCTAAACTGTTTTCAGATGTGTGAACATGATTGCACAAGGGTTTTCTAATCATCAATTAGCCTTCTGAGCCAATGAGCAAACACATTGTACCATTAGAACACTGGAGTGATAGTTGCTTGAAATGGGCCTCTATACACCTATTTAGATATTGCACCAAAAACCAGACATTTGCAGCTAGAATAGTCATTTACCACATTAGCAATGTATAGAGTGTATTTCTTTAAAGTTAAGACTAGTTTAAAGTTATCTTCATTGAACAGTACAGTGCTTTTCCTTCAAAAATATGGACATTTCAATGTGATCCCAAACTTTTGAACGGTAGTGTATGTATGTATGTATGTGTGTGTGTGTGTGTGTATGTATATATGTATGTATACACTACCGTTCAAAAGTTTGGGATCACATTGAAATGTCCATATTTTTGAAGGAAAAGCACTGTACTTTTCAATGAAGATAACTTTAAACTAGTCTTAACTTTAAAGAAATACACTCTATACATTGCTAATGTGGTAAATGACTATTCTAGCTGCAAATGTCTGGTTTTTGGTGCAATATCTACATAGGTGTATAGAGGCCCATTTCAAGCAACTATCACTCCAGTGTTCTAATGGTACAATGTGTTTGCTCATTGGCTCAGAAGGCTAATTGATGATTAGAAAACCCTTGTGCAATCATGTTCACACATCTGAAAACAGTTTAGCTTGTTACAGAAGTTACAAAACTGACCTTCCTTTGAGCAGATTGAGTTTCTGGAGCATCACATTTGTGGGGTCAATTAAACGCTCAAAATGGCCAGAAAAAGAGAACTTTCATCTGAAACTCGACAGTCTATTCTTGTTCTTAGAAATGAAGGCAATTCCATGCGAGAAATTGCTAAGAAATTGAAGATTTCCTACACCGGTGTATACTACTCCCTTCAGAGGACAGCACAAACAGGCTCTAACCAGAGTAGAAAAAGAAGTGGGAGGCCGCGTTGCACAACTGAGCAAGAAGATAAGTACATTAGAGTCTCTAGTTTGAGAAACAGACACCTCACAGGTCCCCAACTGACATCTTCATTAAATAGTACCCGCAAAACACCAGTGTCAACATCTACAGTGAAGAGGCGGCTGCGGGATTCTGGGCTTCAGGGCAGAGTGGCAAAGAAAAAGCCATATCTGAGACTGACCAATAAAAGAAAAAGATTAAGATGGGCAAAAGAACACAGACATTGGACAGAGGAAGACTGGAAAAAAGTGTTGTGGACGGATGAATCCAAGTTTGAGGTGTTTGGATCACAAAGAAGAACGTTTGTGAGACGCAGAACAAATGAAAAGATGCTGGAAGAATGCCTGACGCCATCTGTTAAGCATGGTGGAGGTAATGTGATGGTCTGGGGTTGCTTTGGTGCTGGTAAGGTGGGAGATTTGTACAGGGTAAAAGGGATTCTGAATAAGGAAGGCTATCACTCCATTTTGCAACGCCATGCCATACCCAGTGGACAGCGCTTGATTGGAGCCAATTTCATCCTACAACAGGACAATGACCCTAAACACACCTCCAAATTGTGCAAGAACTATTTAGAGCAGAAGCAGGCAGCTGGTATTCTATCGGTAATGGAGTGGCCAGCGCAGTCACCAGATCTGAACCCCATTGAGCTGTTGTGGGAGCAGCTTGACCGTATGGTACGCAAGAAGTGCCCATCCAACCAATCCAACTTGTGGGAGCTGCTTCTGGAAGCGTGGGGTGCAATTTCTCCAGATTACCTCAACAAATTAACAGCTAGAATGCCAAAGGTCTGCAATGCTGTAATTGCTGCAAATGGAGGATTCTTTGACGAAAGCAAAGTTTGATGTAAAAAAAATCTTATTTCAAATACAAATCATTATTTCTAACCTTGTCAATGTCTTGACTCTATTTTCTATTCATTTCACAACATATGGTGGTGAATAAGTGTGACTTTTCATGGAAAACACAAAATTGTTTGGGTGATCCCAAACTTTTGAACGGTAGTGTATGTATATATTTTTTTTATATTGTGTGTATGTATGTATGTATGTATGTGTGTGTGTGTGTGTGTGTGTGTGTGTGTGTATGTATATATATATATATATATATATATATATATATATATATATATATATATATATATATATATATATATATCTGGCGGCCTGTCCAGGATGTACCCCTGCCTGCCACCCAGTGACTGCTGGGATAGGCTGCAGCATCCCCGCAACCTTGACGGTAGGATAAGCGGTTTGGATAATGGATGGATGGATATTTATATATTTATATTTATTTATTATTAGTAGTATTATTATTATTATGATCTATCCATCCATTATCCAAACCTCTTATCCTGTATATATATGACTTGGTTATGCCTTATATTTGCTGGATTTCTTTAAATAAAACGTACATACAAGTATTTTTTTGAGTAAAGTATTAAGTTTAAACAAGACCAGGACGGGAAATTGGTTCTACAGTATTTCATCAGTCTGGGAATCGCCGGCAAATCAGGGACTAACTTCTTTAATGTTAGCCTTAGTGGGCTCAGATATATTCTCAGATACATAACACAGAGTACAATTACATGTCTGGTGTTTGCATCTAGTATCTACAGTATACTATCTATGCCTTTTGTACATTTATTTGAATATCATTGACAGTTTCAGCTGCACGATGCTTCATGCAAGCGTGTTAACTGTTTTCAATCAGCGAAGCATTTTTTCCCCCACATGATTGTATAGACATTTTTATGGCATACATTTCAAAACATTTACAGTAATTGGAAGATGTTTTCCCTCCAGGTACTTTATCTTCCATAAACCCAATAAGACGTGGCAGCAGGTCTTCTGGCTGACCATCAGCATCGCAATCAACAACGCCTACATCCTCTACAAGATGTCCGATGCCTACCCTGTCAAACGCTACAGCCGGGCGCAGTTTGGAGAGAGACTAGTCAGAGAGCTGCTGGATCTGGATGACTGCTCCCCCACACTGTGAGGAGGAGGAGGAGGAGGAGGAGGAGGAGGAGGAGAGGACCGGAGGAGCGAACATGCCACATACTAAAAAACAGAGACGAACACACACACACACACACACACACACACACACACACACACACATAGGCGATTTAGAGAAAAACTGGTCAGAATAGCATGACCCCAGACTGTTTTCCTATGCAGTGTTGAGATACACACATGCACACACCTTCACATAGACACATAGACACACACATACTGACAGTATACTATATATGCACCACCACTTTGTCATCCATGCCACATAATGTTAACATGCAAAGCAGGATTTAAGCACTGATGCGCACACCGACACACTTATCACACTTATATATGCACATACTAACCACACACAGTGCACCACACACACACACACACACACACACACACACACACACACACACACACACACACACACACACACACTAACATTCTTTGTTGTTCTTGTACAGACGTTGAGGTCTGTGTCTGTTAAAATACTGAAGCTGTGTCAAGCCTATGTGACACAAGTGAAGCATGAAGGAAGTGTCAGAGTTGGCTTGTGTGTTTCTTTCTCTCTCTCTCGCTCTCTCTCTCTCTCTCTCTCTCTCTCTCTCTCTCTCTCTCTCTCTCGCTCTCTCGCTCTCTCTCTCTCTCTCTCTCTCTCTCTCTCTCTCTCTCTCTCTCTCTCTCTCTCTCTCTCTCTCTGGGTGTTTTCTGTGGTACTGTAAATATTCATTAACACACTACTACTGTACACGACACAATAGAGAACCGTGAGATGTGGGGCAGTCCCCGTGCCTCAGTAGGAACGTCTACCACACAGATTTACTAAGCATTTGTCAGCAGGAGCTGTTTCATAAGCAGACATGTGGGAGGCATAGGAGGGAAATTAAAACAATAAGGCTTTTTTGGGGGGGGTGGGACACCCAAGAGTGATGTCAGTTTCACGTATAAACTTTTATTTCTGGATGAAAGAATCTGGAGCAAGAATATCCCATGCGAGCGTCCAAACATTTTGCAATTAAGCCATGGGGAAGACAGATACTTGTGCTTGTCAACAGCTGTCTGTGACCCTGTAACAAAGGCTTAGTAAAGCGGGACTATGGTGTGCCACACACTGCATGCATAAAGCATCTGGATAGTGATGTCCTCTTGTTCAATGTGAAAAAGTTTTCTCCTCAAGGCAGGTTTTGAGAATTTTGCTCTGTGTGTGTGTGTGTGTGTGTGTGTGTGTGTGTGTGTGTGTGTGTGTGTGTGTGTGTGTGTGTGTGTGTGTGTGTGTGTGTGTGTGCGTGTGTGTGTGTGTGTGTATACGTGCGTGCGTTTAGGCAAGCAGAGCGACCCTTTTGCGTGTCAAAGTAAGAAAGGAGATGTAAACATGTTGCTATGGTAAACCCAGATAGGTTGTATGTCGTCCCGTCCCTGCCAGAGACGGACATGCAGGCGGACTGTGAGACGACTCAAAGCCACACTCAGCAACCGTGTTCGGAGCCGTCAGCCAGAGAGACGAGAGGCTGACTCCTGCTCTGAAGTCAGCCGGATGCTGGTCGCTCTCATTATTGTTTGTGGGGTTTTAAAAAGTTTAAGGTCACGGCTTGAATTTATTTAGCGATGTGCAGTTCAATTCCTGTACCAAAATTGCTTTCTCTACATGGTGGGAGATGAATTTGGCTTTCATTTTGACCGGTTTCACCATTTACATATGACAGTTGTCGCTCGCTGGTTTTGTTTGGAAAAATAGTTATGCACCGCAATCGTTAATGGAGTCAGTATTGCTTGGAGGAAAAACACAATCCTAATCAGTGAGCAACGTTAGGGCTTTTTTTATGAAGAGATTTACATCTGTGATGACCTAAATCACTGGTGACTTAAGAACCACCCAGACAACCCAACAAGGCTTAATGTGGGAGAAGACTTTGGGTTTTCTATTCGATGTTCAGTGACTTGATTCCTCACATTGCGTTGTTTGGCGTTGGGTCCAAATCTGTTAATCTGCTAATTATCAAGGAACTCGGGGGGGGGGGGGGGAATAGCGTGATCCTCCCACGTGCTACGTCCACCCGGTGAAACTCCTCACTGTCAGGTGAAAAGACGCGGCTGGCGACTCCACATGTATCGGAGGAGGCATGTGGTAGTCTGCAGCCCTCCCCGGATCAGCAGAGCAGGTGGAACAGCGACCGGGACGGCTCGGCAAATATGGTAATTGGCCAAGTGCAATTAGGGAGAAAGGGGGGGGGGGATTATCAGGAAATCCATCAAATCATCAGTCTTTAAAATGCATACGTGGCTTTGTAGCAAAATGAGAATATCCACTATTTGACAAACATGGCACCTGCAGTACTTTTACATAGTAATGGATCTGATGAAACCGCAACAGCATCATTTCTAGATATTAGCACCTTTTCCTTACCAGGAAGAGAGATTTGCATGGAGGTTATGCGAAGATTTTCAGGAAACCTCTCTCTCTCTGTCTGTAGGCGATGTACGGCTGTATTTTGGACGATGTGTGTGAATTTCGCCTTCTGTCAGCACATTTCTTGCTGAGTGTGGATTTATACTGGTCATCCCTGGTCCACTAAAAGAAATGCATGTGGAGATGTGAACATTTACATGAGAACAGAGGGTTCCTGCTGTTTTTAGTGCTTCATTGGGGAGTGCAGCACTGTAATACCTGGGGCAACAGTACACTTCTTCATAGGGAAGCAAAACAATGACTTGCACGGGTCCAGCTCTAAGCTTGATGTTAACACGCCATTTGATTATGCTTACTAACATGTTGTAATTATAGTATGAAGATTACAAGTGAAAAATGTTGACGTGTGCTTGTCGAACCCATCTCGCTGTGTTGGGACGTGAGAACGGGCGTGAAGGTAATGGTCTATGTCGTGGTGCAGCAAGAGTTTGAGGGATGCAAAGGCAGGACTCATGCACTTTCCTCCAAAACAGTCTTGCACTTTGGGAAAGTTGCAAAGCTATCAGTAGCGCCATGTGTACCCCCATTTTAGCCCCCCCCCCCCAAACTCATCAATGGTATCTTGTGGTTTTACAAAATCCAAAATCTACAAGTAGAATAGGGACTGTAAATACTTAAATAAATCTAAAAAGCCAATGGAATTCATTTTATGATATGAAATATGAATATGATTAATACCAAAACAGAAAAGATTTCCATAGTGGACTTCAAATATGGAGGTGTGTGTGTGTGAGTGTATGCTTTTTATTTTTACAAATAACTGAGTGTGTTTGACTATATTTATTCTGTGTGATGTCACTGAGACTCAAGATTGTGATTTTTTCACTTTTCTCATTAATCCAAAGCGTTATTGTCACTGTTGTCGTTGCCATTGAAGTCGTCATTGTTCCTCTTGTATGCTAACTGAATGTTAAATCTGTGCACGGATCACTGTACCCCTCTGAGCAACACTGTCGATCGCCCTTGTCATGCCGTAAACCTGTCCACACATCTTTCCAATACAACGTTTTGTATTAACAAAGTACGCACCGATCTGTTAGGATGAAAATCAATAGAAGGATATTGAACAGGTTTTTCTGGTGAAACGCAGTACAACGGTAGCCACAGCACTCTGCCCTGCACACACACATACACACACACACATACACACACACATGCACACACATACACACACACACACATACACATACACACACACACACACACACACACACACACACACACACACACACAGCCGCTCTCTAACCCCCTGCCCTTGCATATCCTGCATGAGTAAATATCGGACTTAATGACTCCTTTAGGGGGCTGTCTCGTTCTTTGCATTTCCACTGCAGCTCACGGGGATCTCAGGGAGACAGCTGTCAGTGATCACATGCGTCTTCCGATGCAGCACAGTCTCACCCCCCAACTCCTCATGTATGGACGCTAAACGGGTACCCAGCGCGTCGCGACGGAAGATGGGCCCTGACCAAGCGTCCATATGTGACGAGTTGGGAGTGAGACTGTGTTGTGCGATGCTACACAAAAGAAAAAGAAAGGCTGTGTCTGTGTGACATTTTTGGATGCTCTGTAGTGCTAATATCTACCAACCCATGCTGCAAATGAGTCATAAAATTATGCTTTAGGGGGTTCTGGATTGTCATTGTCAGTGTGTGTGTGTGTTTGCGCGCGCGCACGCGTGTGAGTTTGACACTGACTTTGTGACCATGTTATTGTGTCTGTATGTTACAGGGCGTGTGTGTGCGTGTGCGCGCAAGAGAGAGAGTGAGAGAGAGTGTGTGTGTGTGTGTGTATTTGAATGTGCAAACGTGAGTTGGAGAGTTTGAAGTGGGCCATATGGTAATATTGTCATTACCCAACTTACAGATTTATAATGAGCCCCTAAAACCTACCTTCATCTCCTTTACATCATCTGTTGGAGGAGGGGGAGGGGGACCAAAGTCCCTCCAACCTGACGTTCTTGTCCAATTAGTGCAGAGCAGAGTGAGCACAGAGCAGACGAGGAATCAGGAAGAGTCACCGTTGATACATAAACGCGATTTGATTTAAATTCTCAGGTTCTCTGGGGTGATTCAAAGCCAAACTGTCAAGATCACCTTAAATTATTCAGTCCATCCCGTTGTACTGATCAATTATGTATTTTTACAGTGCCTTTTCCATAGAAAAGCCCTGGCAGGGCATTGGTCTGGTGCTGTCTGTGTCCTGATATGAGCTCTGGGTGACTACTGAAGAGCAGCAGTGAAGGGATTTGTTCCAATTGTCAAATATAGCTAAACTAATGTGCTGGACGTCTGTGCTGCATGAGGGGCATTGATGGATAAACTTCTTTTTTTCAGTTTTTGTTCTTTTCTTTCCACAGCCGGTTCTTATATGCTGTAAATGTCTAAACTAATGTCTCATAGCCCCAGTTTACCACTACTCATAGAAGTGATTGTTCTGTGGCGTCCGGGTGGCATGGCGGTCTATTCCATTGCCCACCAACACGGGGATCGCGGGTTCGAATCCCCGCTTGGTCGGGCGTCCCTACAGGTGCAATTCGCCATGTCTAGCGCCTCTTCTGGTCGGTCGGGGCGCCTGTTCGGGGGGGGAATAGCGTGATCCTCCCACGCGCTACGTCCACCTGGTGAAACTCCTGACTGTCGGGTGAAAAGAAGCAGCTGGCGACTCCACATGTATCGGAGGAGGCATGTGGTAGTCTGCAGCTCTCCCCGGATTTGCAGAGAGGGTGGAGCAGCGACCGGGGACGGCTCGGGAGAGTGGGGTAATTGGCCGGATACAATTGGGGAGAAAAATCAAAACAAAAAAAGAGCAAGCTGCAACAAAGGATGAAATCGTTTTCTCTGGTCCTGTCTGCTCGGTTTCATCGTCACCACTGGTTCCCTGTCCGTTCTCTTGTCTAAGCAGCCCTGCATCTATATTCTTCTTCACAAAGGCATCACACATTTTGTCACGTTACGAAACGATGGAAATTCACCGCGCTCGCTGCTGACAACTCAGCCGCCAGTTGCAGTATAGTCATATTAAAATGCAACGGCAGGGGAAACAAAAGATCTGGTTTTCACACGTACACAGTGTCCCACAGCACACACGGACGTCTGTCTGTGTCCAGCTGGTGTGACTGTCGGCTTTGTCTTGATATTTTAATGTCTGAAGACACTTGTGGAAAAAAAATCTGAATTTAATGATGAGCGATGTAAGTGGCCGAAAAGTTAAATGACTGACCTCAGGGCTTCATTAGTAATTACTGTATAATCTGTTCAGTAATTGAAATATATGAATGGACTGTAATATAACCTAACAAGGTGCTATCAGACCACTGGACCTGTAGTAGTTGAATTAGATGTGTTTCTTATGGACTAGGAGTAACAGACGCCACGATCATACTGTAGCGAATTCGGGGGACAACCACCGGAACTGCCGCGGCCGGGACGCGAATCTGTATCTCCCGCGCTGCGGAAGACATCGCTAACCGCTCGACTAAAGCGTTAGACCCGCTAGTCAAGGACCAACGTGTGTACTTATCCATGCACGTTACAGTACTTTGCAAGAGCTGCGCCGCTGAAATCAATGGGGGCTCAAGTACTTCCTAAATGTCCCAGACAAATATTACCAAGGAACATTAATAATTTCAGGGAGCCGAGAAAAAAAACCAAATAGATTGTCCTGGTGGGAGTGCTTTTCCATTGCGTATGATTCTGGTTGGTAATAACGGCTGCAGGATTCTGACTTGTGAAGGGAAGGTTTTCGGCTGGTAGTGGACAGAAAGGTGTGTCCGAGTGTCTCTGAGATGTTCACATTTGGTTAATTGTGTGTTAATTACTGGTGTAAGCTGGACCAAACTTCCAAATATGCCTGATGGTGATCTGTTGTATAAGACTGTCAAGTGTTAATGTGTCTTCATTAAAGACTTCTCCCTGCCACCAGTGGATGCCTCATCCGAACTTTGGAGAGCATTGTACTCCGTGTGATTTGAAATGATGCAGCGAGTAAAAAGAGAGGCTACAACATTGTGCTTGTTTGTTACTGTGGTTGTGCATCATTGGCGAGATCAAGGTACAGCCTCAGCAACAAATATTCAAAGTGCAATACCTGTATTTCACACCCTGCTGGAAGCATGCTTGCAGCAAGATGCATCAGTTCCGTCTTACCGTGCTCAAATTAAAACTAAGCTACTGTTGCTTACATTTCCTGGAGTATGTTTATTTGTGTAGCCCTGTATCACAGTTAGTCTCGGGGGGTTTTACATTCACCCAGGGAGAAAGAGGTACCCTCCATTCGGATTGGATGAGGAAAAACTCAACAGAAAAAAAAACTTTGGCACAACGATAGTAGAAACCTCTATTCCGCTGCCTACCAACACGGGGATCGCCGGTTCGAATCCCCATGTTACCTCCGGCTTGGCCGGGCGTCCCTACAGATACAATTTGCCGTGTCTGTGGGTGGGAAGCCGGATATGGGTATGTGTCCTGGTCGCTGTACTAGCGCCTCCTCTGGTCGGTCGGGGCGCCTGTTCAGGGCACAGAATAGAGATCCTACGTTACGTCTTACACGTCGCGAACGTCATTGGTACTTCTGTACGATCTCTATTCTGTGGTTCAGGGGGGCAGGGGGAACTGGGTGGGAGGGTAGCATGATCCTCCCACGCGCAACGTCCCCCTGGCGAAACTCCTCACTGTCAGGTGAAAAGAAGCGGCTGGCGACTCCAAATGTATCGGAGGAGGCATGTGGTAGTCTGCAGCCCTCCCCGGATCAGCGGGGGTGGAGCAGCGACCGGGACAGCTCAGAGAGCAGGGTGATTGGCCAGGTACAATTGGGGAGAAAAAGGGAGACATTCCCCCCCCCCCAAAAAAAAAAAACAAAAAAAAGGAAAAAAAACAAAAGAAAATCAAAAGAATTCATCGGTGGAGGGATCCCTCTCCTAGGACTGAAGAGCATGGAGTATGTGTCACGTAGGCAAGGTGGACCACGCTATAACACATTTTGAAATATCACACCAAACAGTGAGTCCTTCTGCATGAGCTGCATACAGAAAGAAGCATGTGAAGCATCTTTCCCAAAAGTCGCCACAGAGCAGCTTGGTCCCATGCAACATCGCCAATCGAGTCCTGCCAAAAAGAATAAAGCTCTCATGCACACAGCAGGAGGACCCATGACCTCCCACCACCACACTGTCCCCAAGCAGCAAAAGTTCTGGCCCTCATTATTTGTCCGTCGCAGCAATGAGGACCATCTAGTCATCCTGTGATGGATGACTGATGATTTGCACGAAGATTAAAGTGAGGAAGAGTTGCTCATCATCAACCCCACTCTTTCGTCCGAGACCACCTACTACCGGTGGCAAGACTAAGCGAGACGACTAGCAATGGAGACGGATGCAGATTTTTCCTCAGGGTTTCTTCCCGAAGCCTCTCCCGTAGACGAGTATACCCGCAAGGCCGCGGAGGTTTTAAATCAGAGTTTTCCTTCTCCTAAATGTATTGGAGGATGAGGGCAACGATCCCTCTACCTCTGGCCCTAGAAAGAGAGGATGAGAGAGAGAGAGCCCAGACACACAACAGATGGACTCAAACACCCACAGCAATCATGTCAAACATAGTGGAAGTGTGGAAAAGACTTCAAGGTGTGTGTGTGTGTGTGTGTGTGTGTGTGTGTGTGTGTGTGTGTGTGTGTGTGTGTGTGTGTGTGTGTCAGAGTGGGGGAGGGGGGGTCCCATAAGTGGGGACCTAGAGTTTAATGCTAACTATAGGAGGAATTAACATTAAGCATCAACAAAGTTGACCAACTCAGTGAGTCTAATGATTTAGCGAATAAGGGGGTGTTTAGTTAAGATCTGAATTTAGTTAAGATCTGAAGCAAACTACAGAGTCAGCCTCTCTGGTGTCAGCAGGAAGACTACTTCGAAGAAAAAGAAGAAAGAAACGCTCTGCACCCTGCTGAGTTCTGCTTGGCTCTGGGAACAGAGTAAGCCTGTGCCTTGGAGGACAGGCGGCGTGGGACGGTGCACTTGGCTTCATAAGGTATGATAGATGAGACAGAGCAAGCCCATGTGGTATTTTTTACATTAAGCATGGAGCCAGTGGAAAGAGGCTAGGACAGGTATAACACGGTCAAACTTTATAGCTTTAGTAAAGGTTCAAGCAGCAGCATTTGTACCATGTGGGGCTTATTTATGCTAGTGCATGACAGACTGCAGAAAATGGCCCTGCAAATATTTAATCTGGATGAAACAAATACATGAATAAGGGTCTTGGTATCAGTGATCAGTAGGAGTGATCGGATTCAAGCAATGTTTTTTTGATAAAGCAGGCGTAGTGATCTCGGCTAATCTTATCCAGAAAGGCCGGTGTGGGTGCAGGTCTTTGTTCCAACCAAGCAGTTACACACCTGATCCCACGAATCAACCAGTAGAGTCTTTGCTGAGGAACTTGATTAGGAGACACAGGTGTGTAACTGCTTGGTTGGAACAAATAGCTGCACCCACATCGGCCCTTTCTGGATAAGATTGCCCACCCACGTGTAGCTCGAAGGGAAGGGCAGGGTCAAAAGTAACATCAAGATTTTTAACCATGCAACTCTGGGAAATAATACAGTTATCAGGATTTCAAGTTACTTTCTCGAGCCAATGCCCATGTCTCTCTGAGCCTATAACCTGGATTTTGGTTTCGGCAGGGTTAAGTAAGTAGTTGATAACGTTCAGTTTTAACAGCAGATAAGCATGCCTCCAAATCTCTAAACTGGGAGTGATCAATCATCGTTATAGGACCATGCATCTAAGTTTTGTCTGCATAGCAATGGAAAATGACGCCATTACTGCAAATAATTCTGCTCGATAGGAAGCTCATTTAAAGAGAATAACAAAGGACCAAGAAATTAAACTTGAACCCATTCGCCATAGGACAAATTGCGTTCACTCTTATAAGTACAACTGAAGCCAAGAAAGAGCCAATCCCAAAATCCCAATGTAGTTCTCAAGGCAATCTAGGACTGGGCCAAGGTGGCATGTGCTAAGATCAAGACAGAGAGGTGGAGAAACTGTAGCGTAAAAGTCCTGTTGCTTAGCCAGGAGAACACCTCTGTGTCTACTGAGCAAAAAGTCTCAGGAAGTTCTTGTTGACTAACTTACTATCTGTCGTAGCAGTTCCCTTTACCGCACTGAAGGAGCCTATACTCCCTTGAATTATATTACAAGTCTATCCTGCTATATGAGGTATCCCTTGCTTTAATGGGGCTGGTCTCCATACAGATTATTTACCTGATTAGAAAGACTGCCCCTCCTGTGTTGCTTTCGGTGTCAGCTGGTAACACTTAACCAGTCTCTATTCCCCCACCAAGGACTGGTATTGTGAATTGTATGTAGTATACTTTACCTCTCACACCAGGGGACGGGAGGAGTCTATCTATCTATCTATCTATCTATCTATCTATCTATCTATCTATCTATCTATCTATCTATCTATCTATCTATCTATCTATCTATCTATCTATCTATCTATCTATCTATCTATCTATCTATCTATCTATCTATCTATCTATCTATCTATCTATCTATCTATCTATCTATCTGTCTGTCTGTCTGTCTGTCTGTCTGTCTATCTATCTATCTATATATATATATATATATATATCAAGTCTTTGTAGAGTTGCATCCATTTTGCAAACATTAGATAAATGTTTCCAAAAGTATACATTTTGGGATCGTCACTGCCCATTGGAAGCTCAGAGGATGCGTTTAAGGATGGATTACAATATCTTCAATCCATTAAATCCCTACCTGTAACTACACAGAGCTGTAGGCAGCCTACTAAAAGATGTGGGTCTCCCCCCCCCCCCTAAAAAAATTTGACTTTTTTTCCGATCACATGATACTTTATGCAAAACCGCACTTTGACCTAGCATGGCAACGAATACAATATACTTTAATAATTTCTACAAATGTATAATTTAACTGAAGGATCACCAAAGAATAGATATTTCAGGCTCAAAAACATCACTTGGTGGTGACCATGAGCTTATCTCAATCATAAGAT
This sequence comes from Lampris incognitus, assembly GCF_029633865.1. Lineage (NCBI taxonomy): Eukaryota > Metazoa > Chordata > Actinopteri > Lampriformes > Lampridae > Lampris > Lampris incognitus. The sequence goes on along the minus strand of NC_079223.1, from coordinate 23,946,519 downwards.
AATTGCTGCTTGTTTTTATTGAATACACTTAAGCAACACTTTCTGCAACTTTTGTTCGTTTTTTTTGTGTTTTTTTTGGGGGGGGGAGGTGTAAGGCAAACAACGCACTGCCCCCCACCCACCCACCCACGCATCCCCCTTGGCTACACCCCTGCTACAACAGGGCTATGGCCAGCACCGCTTGGTAGTGTCTTAATACCAAAGATGACCAGAAGGGGGCAGCACATCTTCGTTTCTCCGGGCCGTACAGCACAGCGGCGCTGACCGGCGGTTCATCGATCACCCGACCACCACGAACAACGACATTTGTCCAAAAAATAATTATGTTTGCACTGAACAGACAATTTCTTTTACATGATGATGATGTAAAATAATTCAAACGCGAGACAGCTTGGGGAGACAAAACCGGCAGCTACAACGAAGAGGCAATTTGTCCAACTGTTCATCCATCCAGAGAAGGAAAGAAGCGTTTTAATGGAAATATTGTAATATTGTCTCCGTTTAGTTTGATGGCAGTTTGTTACGGCAGTGTGTGTGTGTGTGTGTGTGTGTGTGTGTGTGTGTGTGTGTGTGTGTGTGCCCACAGGCGTGTGCGTGCGTGCGTGCGTGCGTTACACGCAAGCGCCTACGTGTTCTTCGTGAACAGCCCTGTTTAGGTAGACCCGTTTGATTTTATTTTAAAGGGGAGGACGTTTTTGCAAATTGAAAACATTTTGGCCTGTCCTCTCTTCTTTCGGATAAGGGGCTATTTTAGGATTTCAGTTAAGGGTTATGTAGTTCTCATAGTTAAGGTTAGGGTTTGGATCGAGGGAATTAATGTAGTGTAGTGTATGAGGGTCCTCACAAGTATTGAGGAACAAATATGTGTATCTGTGTGTCAATGTGATGGGAAGAGAGAGAGAGAGAGAGAGAGAGAGAGAGAGAGAGAGAGAGAGAGAGAGAGAGAGAGAGAGAGAGAGAGAGAGGGAGAACTGGCCATGGCTCTGCGTATTTCTTGGCATTAATGTAAATAACAAGCTCACATATCCACAACAGCTAAGACTTGTTGCAGAGAGAGGGGGAGAGAAAGAGAAAGCGAGAAAGACAGTGTGTGTGTGCGTGTGTGTGTGTGTGAGAGAGAGAGGGGGGGGGGGAACAGTGGGGAGAGATTTAAAAAAGTTTAAAGATTTTTTTGGCATTAATCCAAAACTTCCCTCTTAGCCTCTTCTCTTTCTCTTTTTGGGGAGGGATTGTTTTAGCTCATCACAATTCAAGCAAAACTCTTTTACTGTGAATGAGTGAGTGAGGGATGGAGCACATTGATGAATAGAAACATTGATAAATAAAAAGTGGGTAAGAGGCTTCAATTGAATGTTTCAGACCATCATTCGCTCTTTTAAAGTTACTGAGCAGCCAGCATTATTCCCTGTTTACACCTGGCATTAACATGTGTCTAGGGTGATCCAGTCACAAGTGGACAGCTCTCAGTGCAGGTGTGAATGCACCCAAGATGCACTGAGCATGCATTGAGATTCAATTGCTCAGACCACATTTGGAGGTGGTCTGGGCCACATATGGCCACATTCTTTTAGCATTGTGTACACGAATGTGTCCTGGGCCACATTGAAGGACCGCCTACTCAACTTACATCCTCTGCGTAAGTGAAAAGTCTGTAACGTGCGGTGAAATCTTTGCCTGGGTAGGCAGTTGGGCTATACATCAACAAATGTGCCTACTGCAAAGTCAGTCAGATGTGGAGCTAATGCACAATCAAACCTAATCAATGGACACATCAATCTTAACAAATTGTATACTTATAAATGCCTTTGTGTCAGAACACGGTGAGACAGAGAGAGATTTTGATATTCAAAAACACATTCATTTAGTCCAACAGCTGCTATTCAAAACATATACATCTTATTATAATCCAATACATCTTATGACAAAAACAGTTTCAGAAAATGTCTCATTAATTAATTTAAAATAAAAACATCCATACCAACAAACAGGTTTCAAACTTAAGTCAACTCTACATGCATGGCCCAAAATCACAAAGTAAATAAAAGAATAAATAAAATAAAATAAACATAAGCCAAATATACAGCCAGTTCTCACTCTTGTTACACAAATTAGAAACAGAAAACCAGGTCTTCGTCATCACCCGCTGAGCACAATACTCCCCCTATTGCCCATTTAAGGCTGAAAGCCTTAAATTGTCTACCATTTTGTAGTAGGAATACTCCACCCTGAGCCAAGCCTTCAACAGACCTTTAAGAACCTGCACAGGGTCCACACAGCCCACCGCCCAAGTCTTACGGCTCAGCCAGATGGCTAATTTCGCAGTGGCTGATATAAAATTTCTAATTGTTTGCATGCTTTTCTTCTTAGCTAGGTATTTGGGACCATACACAATCAACTGAAAGGAAAAAGCCTTCCCCAAGCCCCAAAACCAGCCCCTTGGCAAATCAAACACACCCACCAACCTAGGACACTGGACAAATAAATGCATTAGAGTTTCACACTGTGAGCAAAAAAGACACACTTCCCTGTGATCAGGATCCAGGTGTGCTCTGTGTCTGTTCATAGCTATTGCTTCGTGCACAATCCTCCACTGGAGGTCAGCTGACCGTTTTTCAACTGGTAGCTTGTACAGGGACCGCCAGCAGTCTTTTTGGGAAGAGCCTGGACCAAAACACTCTGACCACCTCAACGCTTTCATGGCCTAAAGAGACTGAAAATGCCTCACCTTCACACACAGGATGTAAGTTGCCTTTTTTCTCAGGTCCTCAAAATTGTCCAACCGTGGGTTTGTGAAAGAAAGGAGTCAGCCCTCCACCTCCTGCCACTCCCCCACATTAGGGGAGACAGTCAACTGTGGAAAACCATAATCTACATCCTCCTCCTAATGGCCAGCCAGCTCGTGGTTTTCCATCATAAATATCCTCAGGTACTTTGGAAGTGACGCATACACCACCTCAAAAATATGACTCAACAGCCAGGGTTTGAGTTTGGTGCATTGCTGCACAGTCCCCGTGGGTGTCAGCAGATGTCCCAGCTTCACACATCCAGTCTCCTTCAGAGAAGAGCTTATGCTGGCTGAGGACAGGGTCCGGGTCTGAATGAAGCTGTTGCAAAATAATGGTTCCTCAAACAGCCACAGACCGGTCATAGCAGCAGCCTCCCTGGAGGCCTTCAGGATCTTCCATGCATCCAGGACAGAGGTGTAGAAAGGCACCAGGCCTGTGAGATCTGCCTCCTCCAGCCTCAGCAGAAACAGTTGCTTAATGTACCCTAGATGACCAGTTGTCCACAGGACGAGGTTGGCTGTGTCTAGCCACCACACACCACAGTGATAAAGCAGTCTCTGTGCAGTCTTCAGACTAAAGGCCATCACTCGAGAGGTAATGCCCACCAAATCCTGCCCTCCTTCTTCCACTGGCATGTATAAAGCAGGGGCTCTGATCCAGTGCTGCTCTGACCAGAAAAACCCCACTATAGCTCACTAAACGTCTTCAATTAGGCCTTTTGGTGGAGGTAGAATAATCAGTCTGTACCAAAGTGTCAAGGCAACCAAGTTATTGGCAACCAAAACTCGACCCCTATACGACAGCTGGGGTAGCAACCATTTCCATTTAGACAACTTGGCACACACTTTCTCCATCACACCCTCCCAATTCTGCCTCTGATAATCCTCTGTGCCTAAAAATACCCACAACACCTTCATCCCTCTTCTTCCCCACTGCAGACCTGCAGGCAGACTAGGTGCTGCCCTCTCTCACCATTGTCCTACCTGTAAGGCTTCACTCTTTGCCCAGTTTACCTTTGCTGATGAAGCCTTCTGATATAAGCCCAGACTTTCCTGTGGTTCCTGCACATCCCCCAGATCCCTGACAAACACTTTTAAGTCATCTGCATAAGCAGAAACTATCAAAGGTAGGTTGTGTTGTGTGCCTGACAGTGAAAGCCCGTTGAGACGGCTTCTCAGCCTACACAGCAGAGGTTCAATAGCCAGACTGCATAGCTGGCCTGAGATGGGACAACCCTGTCTTATCCCCTTCTGCACAGGGATTGGCTGGCTCAACCCTCCCCCAACTTTCACCAAATACTCAGAACCATTATACAATAACCCCACCCATGATATAAAATGGTCACCAAAACCAAATGTTTTGAGTACTGAAAACAAATAGCTGTGGTCCACCCTGTCAAATGCCTTTTCTTGATCTAAGGAGAGAATACCAATGTCAAAATCATAAAGTTTGCATAAGTCAATTACATCTCGAAAAAGAAAAAGATTATTGATTATTGTTCTATCCTGTACACAGTATGTTTCGTCCATATGAACAAGTATATCCAGATATTCTCTCAATCTGTTTGACAGTGCTCTGGAAAGCACTTTATAGTCTGAGCATAAGAGGGCCACCAGCCTCCAGTTTTTCAGCAAAGCTAAATCTCCCTTTTTAGGGAGCAAGGAGAGAACCGCCCTCTTACAAGAGACAGGCATCATCCCTGCATGGAAGCATTCCAAGAGAACTTCATGCAGGTCAGGTCCAACAGAACACCAGAAATGCTTGTAAAAATCAGTGGTGAGCCCATCTATTCCTGGAGCCCACCCTGGAGCCATCTGACCAACAGCTACAGTCAGTTCCTCAAAGCTGAGTTCTCTATCCAGGTCTGCCTTTTCCTCAGGACTGAGCTGAGGAAGTCCCTCCAGTAGCTCTGCAGCACTGTCCTGATCACACTGCTGTGCTCCAAAGAGAGAAGCGTAAAAAGCAACAGCATGACTCCTCATTTCCTTTGGATCAGTCATCACCCTGCCTCCAGGAAGCTTTAGGGATGTCATCAGCTTGCTCCTGGCAACAGTCTTCTCCAAGCTGAAGAAAAGCTCGGAGTATCTATGTCCTTAATGTTGAGGAAATGAGACCCAACGAAGGCTCCTTTCACTCTCTCCTGCATGACAGTCCTGAGCTCCAGTCTTTTTTCTTGCAGCAGGCCATCAGTATGATTGTCTGGATTACTACTCATAACAGATTCAATGTTCTTAATACTATCCTCCAGCTAATGGACTGCTGCTTTAATACTAGCAGTGGAGTGAGATGTATACTGCTGACAGAAGACACGAACCTGTGCCTTACTCACTTCCCACCACTGCCTCAGCGAATTAAAATTAGCTTTTTTTACTTTGCCAGCAGTCCCAAAAATGTTCAAAGCTCTGACAGAAAAAGCTATCCTGCAGCAACTTGATGTTGAAATGCCAATATGACCTAACTTTTTGCCCAGAAGAAATGACCAAATCTACTTTGATGAGATGGTGATCAGTGAAGCCAACTGGAGTAATGGAGCTACAAACTAGACTGGATGCAAGTGACTTGGAAATGTAGAACCTATCTAACCTGGCTGCAGTCACCGTGTTATTGCTCACCCTGACCCACGTGTACTGTCTAGCAGTGGGGTGTTTCAGTCTCCATGCATCTAGTAAATCTAATAAAGTAACTATTCTGCCTAAGCTGCCAGATGACTGAATGTGTGGTTCCTCACTTGTCCTTTCCATGGGGAAATCAATGGTGCAGTTCCAGTCCCCCACCTATGATCAGCTGCTCTTGACCATACTTCTGCAGCTCATCCCTCAGAACACCAAGAAAGGCTAATCTATCAGCCCCCTGAGTTGAGGCATATATATATTGACAAAACAGAAAAGGCACTGTTCAATTTCTACCCTTACAATTAGACAACTCCCCTTAACTAACTCCACAGATGATACAATTCTTGGATTAGTTCTTTTATTTCGTAACACTGCTACCCCTCCACTGAAGTTGGTGCCATGGCTGAGTACATATGACCCCTCCCACTACCGCCCCCAATCTGTCTCATTAGTTTGGTCACTACGAGTTTCCTGCAGAAAAACCACATCTAACTTTTTCTGCTTCACAACCTCGTGCCACTAAAGCCCTCTTATGTATGTCCCTCCCACCATTAATATTAAGAGATCCAACCCTAAGCCCCTGCATAAGATGGGTAGCAAAGAGAAAAAGATAGAGACAGAAACAGACCGGTACAAACCAGAAAAAAGAATAAAGCACCCTGTGATGCATTATCATAATTTATTTTACAACTTCTTCCTTCTTAGTTTTCCCCTTTGCTGCCTTTCTCAAGGCTGTGATGTGTTTTTTAAGCCAAAAACATTTTTTTCCCATCAAGAAGCTCAACATCAGCCCGTTTCTGCAGATGACCAACAGTCCTAATGAACTTCTCTGTATCATTAAAATAATCTTTTACTTTTACTGACTTCCCAAAAGTTTCATCCAAAAAAACCCCCAAAAACATTTATGTCCTCCAGTGAATACATATCTATGCTGTGGTTTGATGTTTCACCAGCTGACATATTATCAGACGCCCATTTGTAATCCAAGTCCTCAGCCTCACCTGTCATCTGGCTACTGGGAATCTCCTCCACACTCTCAGTATTCCCTTCAGCAGGCCTACTTCTGCCTTTCACACTCTGTCCCTCACAACTGAGCACATCCTCAGTCCCTGCCAAGCTGCTGGATGCAGCCACCTGTTCAGCTGTGAGTGTTTCTGCAAGCCCTTCCCCCAGCTCCGAGGCCATAGGCTGAGAGCCTATTTTCTCATCTACAACTGGTGGAACAGATTGTTCCTCCGACTGACTCTGTTCTCCTCTCCCCGCCTTGGAGACATTATCAGTGGGCGGGATGTTAGCCTCTGCGGTGTCTGCTTCCACTTGCCGTCTATGCAGACATTCGAACCGCTTATGGCTGACATTGCCACACTCAAAACATTTCACCTGCCCCGAACTAGCATACACCATGTACGAGCCATTACCATGTCTAACTCTAAATGAATAGAATAGAATAGAATAGAACTTTATTTGTCATTGTACAAGTACAACGAAATTTGAAAGTGCAGTTCTTATCAGCGCAAAGATCAATATAAAAAGAAATAAAAACATAAAACACACACATTCATTTCTACATTCTACTGGACACCAACATATTGCACAAAAAGTCAGGAATCAAAACTGAGCAGCATTTAGTGGGGTTATGGCTCGGAGATAGAAGCTGTTCTTTAGTCTGTTTGTCCAAGCTCTTATTGTCCTGTAACGTCTGCCCGAGGGCAGCAGTTCAAACAGATGGTATCTTGGGTAGGATTGGTCCTTGAGGATGCCATGGGCTTTTTTGAGACAGCGGGAACTGTATAGGTCTTCCAGGGAGGGGAGTGGGCATCCGATGATCTTCTGGGCGGTGGTGATGACCCTCTGGAGCATTTTCTTCTCTGCTACTGTGCAGCTGGCAAACCAGACACAGATGCAGTAGGTCAGTATACTCTCTATGGAGCAGCAGTAGAAGGACACAAGCAGTGAGGTGGTAAGGTGGTTCTTAGTGAGGATCCTCAGGAAGTAGAGTCTCTGCTGTGCCTTCTTAACCAGCGCTGTGGTGTTAACGCTCCAGGTCAGGCCCTTCTCTATGTGTATGCCCAGAAACTAGAAGTCCGAGACAGTCTCCACACAGTTCCCGCCGATGAAAAGAAGATGATTGTCCATTTTGTTCCTCCTGTAGTCTATCATCAGCTCGTTTGTCTTGGAGGTGTTGAGGATCAGGTTATTTTCTCTGCACCACACAGACAGCCGCTCCACCTCGTCCCGGTATGCAGACTCATCCCCCCCAGAGATGAGCCCCACCACCGTAATGTCTTCTGCAAGCTTGACGATGGTGCTGCTGGAGTGAGCGGGAGTAGACGTGTGTGTACAGGGTGTAGAGTAGGGGGCTCAGCACACAGCCCTGTGGGGAGCTGGTGCTGAGGCTGAGGGCTGAGGAGATGTGGGGGCCTACTCTGACCCTCTGTGGGCACTCGAACAGGAAGTCCTTAATCCAGAGGCAGATGGAAAAAGCAAGGCCTAGTTCTGTCAGTTTGGTCACCAGTCTGTGGAGGAGGATGGTGTTGAATGCAAAGCTGAAGTCCACAAAGAGCAGCCTGGCGTAGCTCCCCTGCTGCTCTCGGTGGGTCAGAGCAGTGTGGAGAGATGTGGCTATAGCGTCCTCTGTGGACCTATTTGCTCTGTAAGCAAACTGGTGTGTGTCGAAAGTGGATGGAAGGCTTGAGATGATGTGACTCCGAACCAGTTTCTCAAAGCACTTCATTATAAAGGGTGTGAGTGCCACAGGTCGGTAGTCGTTCAGGCTGCTGACAGTGGACTTTTTTGGCAGTGGGACTATGGTGGAGGACTTCAGACAGGGTGGGATGGTGCACTGGGATAGGGACTGGATGAAGATCTTGGTAAAGACCCCCGCCAGTTGGTCCGCACATTCCTTCAGCACCCGCAGCCTTCCTCGGGTTCACCTCCCTCGGTATGCGCCTCATCGTTCAGGCTGCTGACAGTGGACTTTTTTGGCAGTGGGACTATGGTGGATGACTTCACACAGGGTGGGATGGTGGACTGGGATAGGGACTGGTTGAAGATCTTGGTAAAGACCCCAGCCAGTTGGGCCGCACATTCCTTCACCACCCGCCCAGGGATGCCATCGGGACCCGCAGCCTTCCTCAGGTTCACCTCCCTCAGTGTGCGCCTCACCTCATGCTCCTCCACCGTGAGGATGAGGCTGCTGTAGGCTGGTGGATGGAACATGGCTGCCTCTGGTGGCTTCTCCTCGAAGCGGACAAAGAAGATGTTAAGCTCCTCTACCAGTGAGGCGTCACTGTCAGCAGCTGTGAGGTTGCTGGATTTGTGGCGCTACAATTGCCAACCCTGCCTTGTGTTGTTGCTGTTGAAGTGGTCCTCAATTTTATTTTTGTAAGCTGCCTTGGCCTCTCTGATGCCTCTTTTCAGGTTGGCTCTGGCAGCACTGTATTGTGCCACATCACCAGACCTGAGAGCAGTGTTCCTGTCCCTCAGCAGGCTCTGGACCTCTTTTGTCATCCAGGGCTTCTGGTTGGGATAAACCCAGATTTACTTGTCCAAGGTAACAGTGTCCATGCAGTTCTTGATATAGCACAGGACAGTTGTGGTATACTCCTCCAGGTCCTGATGTTCAAATATATCCCAGTTAGTTCTTTCAAAGCAGTCCTGCAGCTGATGAGAGGCACCTTCAGGCCATGTTTTAACAGTCTTAGTTGTGGTAAGAGCACTTTTCCTGAGGGGGGTGTATGTCGGGATTAGGAGCAGGGACACATGGTCAGGCTGGCCCAGGTGTGGCAGTGGTTTAACCCTGTAGCCCTGCTTGATGTTGGAGTAGACCTTGTCCAGTGTATTTGCTCCCCTAGTAGCACCGTTAATGTGCTGATGGAAATTAGGGAGCACTGCTTTTAAATCAGCATGATTAAAGTCCCCTGCAATGATGTGAACAGCCTCAGGATACATGCTCTGGTTGTTACTACTGGTGTTATATAAATGTCCAAGAGCCGAGCTAGCATTAGCATCTGGTGGAATATACACAGCAGTTATCATGACCACAGTAAACTCCCGGGGAAGATATATGGGCCTGCATTTAACAGTCATGTACTCCAGGTCCGGGGAGCAATAGCTGTCTACAGTCTTTGTGTTGGTACACCGGTTGTTGTTCTCATAGACGCATAGCCCTCCTCCTTTGGTCCTGGTCCTGCCCTGATGGTGTATTGTGCGCCCTGCTAGCTCAATAGCTGTACCCGGTATGAATGAATGAAGCCAGGTCTCTGTAATAAGCAGGATGCAACTGTCCTTCATGGTCTTATCCGTTGCAACCTGTAACTTCAGTTCGTCCGTCTTATTTGCGAGGGATCTAGCGTTGGTTAGGAAAATACTAGGGAGCGCCGGCTTGTGTGGCCGGCTCTACAGCCTCGCTTTTGCCTCCTGTTCCTGCGTCGCCTCCGCCCCCCGCCAGCGGGGATGGTAAACCACGGAGAACCCGAACTCCTGGCTATGTCCGCTGGTATGTCGTGGGAGCGGAGAAACTCTGAAGTAACAGACTGCTTGTACTGTAGTCCTATCTTTAGGAGATCGAATCGGCTGTAGATTTTGCTCGCCCAGCAGAATGTCGTCAAGACGAGCAACAAAACATACAAAGACAGCCATAAAATGCACCGAAAAGGAGAGCACTGAGCCACTGCGCTTATGCGCGCCGCCATCTTGGAAACCTCTAAACTGTCGGGAGAATCTAAAAACATAAATACCTGTCTCCTGAATGTTGTGATATGTTAATTAGGACAGGATGCTAAGTGAAGTGATACGGGAAGTGATGTATGAAGTACTGACGGCTGATGAACCTGATGAAGAGTACACGTATCAAAAACAGTTCTACTCCATCCCAATCAGTGAAAAGTGCATGCATAGCATTGACAGCAAACCACCCAGAGAGGAGGCATACACAACCTTGAATGTGAGAGCACCTGATCTACCAGGCCGTGGACATACACTCCGCCTGAAAATAGACACAGTGGCGTCGGGAAACACACTCCCACTGCGCACATTTAGACAAATGTATGGCAATGAAGCCTATGCCTAATAATCTTATACTGTTGTGGGCGGCACAGTGGCGCAGTGGTTAGCGCTGTCGCCTCACAGTAAAAAGGTCCTGAGCTCAGGCCCCGGGGTCCAACCTTGGGGGTCGTCCCAGGCCGTCCTCTGTGTGGCCTGAGTTTGCATGTTCTCCCCGTGTCTGCGTGAGTTTTCTCCGGGTGCTCCGGTTTCCCCCCACAGTCCAAAGACATGTAAGTCAGGTGAAACGTGCATGGATAAGTAGACACGTTGGTCCTTGACTAACGAGTCGGACCCTTTAGTCGACTGGTTAACGTTGTCGCTTGCGGTGCAGGAGATACGGGTTCGCGTCCCGGCTGTGGCGACGGTATCTCGGACTGCCCCCCGAATTCGCTACAATACTAAATTGTTCCTAGGTATGAATGTGTATGTGTGTAGTGTGGGGTGTATGTCGGCCCTGTGTAATAGTCTGGCGGCCTGTCCAGGGTGTCTTCCCACCTGCCGCCCAATGACTGCTGGGATAGGCTCCAGCATCCCCGTGGCCCTGAGAGCCGGATAAGCATTTCGGAAAATGGATGAATGGATTATACTGTTGTGAGAGGTGCATGCGTTAGTTGAACCATTCCAATGATATGTGGACAAACGGTGTTTAATGCATTTGATAGACACTGCATTTGAGTTCTTTTTTTATTACACAGGACTGTTAAGATATTGTAGCGTATTCGGGGGACAACCACAGGAACTGCCGCAGCCGGGACGCGAACCCGTATGTTAGAAGACTAGACTAATACTTTATGTCTATCTCTGCGCAGATGAAGTGGATTATTAAACCGTTATAAAGAATCGTACTTGTAATATTTGCTAGTAATATTTGATTTGCTAATGTCCTTACGGCTTTCCGTAGCGCCACAACAAAGTCACGTGATGTACGTAACAACGTCAGTGGGAATCCGGTCGGTGAATAAACACCCAGCACGAGAGAAGTCGTCCTTGCTTTATTAATGTTATAAGTTAACATAGCCAGAGGGCACAGATCATTACATGGTGTCAGAGTAGCGGAGTTTAAATACCCAATATGGATTCGTACGGCGTTCCAGCTCCACGGATGGACTGGGAATCGGCGAACTTACCTGAAGCATGGAGACGATTTCGACAAACAACGGAGCTAATGTTCAAGGGCCCCTGCGCGGGAAGAACGAAGAGGAGAAATGCAGCTACCTCCTGCTCTGGATAGGGGAAAAAGGGCGCGATGTGCACAACACTTGGACACTCAGCGGAGAACAAGCCAAGAAGCTAGAAACGTACTACGATAAGTACACTGAGTACATCATGTTACGGGTCTAGATAGATCGATGCCATCGGCTATCCACTAGTTTACCTTAGATACACATGACCCGCGCTCAGGAACATGTTACATCACTTTGAATATACTTGGCTGAACTGAGCAACTCGTGTGTGTGTCATTCTTTATAAGATAGCCTACTGAAACATGGTGCCAGAAGTCGGAGAACTTATTTCTTATTTTACTAGCTCGCATGTTTAAGTTTGTAGGCCTGAGTAGGTCACATGTCGGAGGATTCCGATTCAGAGCAAAGTACTTCTGCTGAAGACGTTGTCACAGAGGAGCTAACGCTAGCATTACCGGCGCCGATAGCATCACATACAATGGCAGCTAACGTGAATATTCCACCACCGTCCCCGATGAGCTTCACAGGCGATTGGGGTGTCAATTGGGACATTTTTCGGGCCGAATATGAAGACTACGTCCTCGTCACGGGCATACTTGGCAAGGACAAGAAAATACAAGCGGCTACTCTAAGAAGTGTGATGGGAAGTGAATGCAGGCATATTTACCGCCACAATCTGAACCTCTCAGAAGATGATCAAGGGGATCCTGACGCCATACTGAGAGAGTTGGGGAAATACTTCAAGCCAGCAAAAAACACAATATACGAGAGGTACATTTTCGGGAGTTGCAAGCAGGAGGAAGGAGAATCGTTTGATACCTTTGTGACGAGACTGAGAGAGAGGGCAGCAACCTGTGAGTATGGACAGTTGAAAGATGAAATGATCCGTGATAAGATAGTCCTGGGAGTTGCAAGCGAGGCCGTTAGGCGCAGGCTGTTGAGAGAGAAGGATTTGAACATGGTCACAGCTATTGACATGTGTCGCGCAGCAGAGCAAACTGACATCCGTATGAGAGCAATGGAGTTTGCAACAACACCGCAGCCGGAGGCAGTGCATGCCGTTGCTAGGCAACCCAGACAAAACCAATGGAAACAGAGCAATCCACCCAGAACAGCAGGAGATGCAGGCAATTGCAAATATTGTGGCAGCTCGCATTCAAGGGGCAGAGAGCATTGCCCGGCCTTCGGGAAACAATGTAGGTCATGTGGGACACTTAATCACTTTTCTAAAGTGTGCTTAAAGAGCAAAAAGGGGCATGCTGAGGGCAAGGTAAACTGTGTGGAATACACAGAAGAACCCCCAGAGCATAGTAATGATGCAGATGATCTGTACATGTTTGAGTCAATCGGCGCAGTGCACACCAAAGGAAAGAAGTGGTTTGTGACTCTGAAACTCCACGACAAGCCACAACAATGTCAGCTGGACTCTGGAGCCACCTGCAATGTAATGGGCTTTCAAGACAAGAAAAGGCTGGCCCCAAACACACCTCTCCGCCCGAGTGACACCAGACTGAAGCTGTATTCGGGGGAAACACTGAGCTCTATGGGCACCTTTGAGACTGACTGTACTGTGAGAGGCCAAACACACAAGCTCTCATTCGAAATAGTGAGGACCAGCCAACATCCTCTTCTGTCAGGCTCCACCTGTGAACGCTTAGGGCTCATGCATTTCACAATTCCAGAGGATGTGCTCAAAATGGAACACACACAACCAGGAGCCCTAACTAAAGAATAGCTTATCAACAGATACAGTGACGTGTTCAACTCCCCTGTGGAATCCGTGCCTGGGGAGGTCCATTTTGACCTTGATCCTAGTGTTGCTGCAGTACAGAGTGCCCCTCGCAATGTCCCAATCGCAATGAAAGCAGCAGTCAAAGCCCAGCTGGACAAGTACGAGGCTGACGGCCACCTTGCGCCTGTCACAGATCCTACAGATTGGATCAGCAACATGGTGATTGTTAAAAAACCGGAGAAGCTGAGAATATGCATTGACCCTAAACCATTGAACAAAGCCCTAAAGCGCTCTGACTACATCATGCCTACCTTGGAGGACATTTTGTATAAATTGCCCAAGGCCAGAGTCTTCACGTTAGTGGACGCTCGGGATGCATTCCTGCAATGCAAACTGGACTATGAGAGTAGCCTCATGACCACGTTCTGGACCTCCTGGGGGAGGAAGCGGTGGCTCAAGCTACCATTTGGAGTATCGGTGGCGCCCGAGGTATATCAGCGCAAGCAGCACGAGCTCCTCGCCGGTCTGAAGGGCGTTGAGCCCATTGCAGACGATATCCTGGTCGTCGGCTGCGGGGACACAGACAAGGAGGCTGGGGACGACCACGACGTCAAGCTTGCGGCGTTGATGGAACGCTGCCGCGAGGTCAAGCTTCGCCTCGGCCTGAAGAAGTTGCAGTTCAAGGTGGCTGAGGTGCAGTTTCATGGCCACATTCTCTCATCTGCTGGACTGAAGCCCGATCCAGAGAAGGTGAGAGCCATTATTGACATGCCGAACCCAACAGATGCCAAGGGCGTGCAGCGTCTCATTGGCTTCGCTAACTATTTAGCCAAGTTCATGCCTCATCTATCTACTGTCTGCGAGCCGTTGCGACGCCTGTTGGACAAGGACACACCCTGGCACTGGCTGCCTAAGCACGAGGCGGCGGTTCATGAGCTTAAGGCGCTGGCGACAGCCATGCCCGTCCTGCGCTACTATGATGTAACTAAGCCAATCGCAATCCAGAGCGACGCCAGCCAGAGCGGTCTCGGTTGTTGTCTCATGCAGGAAGGTCAGCCCATCGCATTTGCCTCGAGGGCTCTTACCCCCACCGAAAAAAACTATGCACAAATTGAGAAGGAGTGTCTCAGTATCGTCTTCGCCTGCCAGAGGTTTCACCATTACCTATATGGCCGCGACCCAATCACAGCAGAGACGGACCATAAGCCTCTGATCTCTATTTTCAGCAAGCCACTTCTCAATGCGCCCAAGAGACTCCAGAGCATGCTCATGACTCTGCAGAACTACGACCTGAGGGTAATCTACAAACCAGGCCCAGAGATGTTCATAAGCGACACGCTCAACAGAGCTACGGCTGGATGCTCCGGCAGAGGGACTGCATATCAGCGACACGCTATCTGCTCTCTGCAACAAGAGCAGGAAGACATACAGCACGTGAACCAGGCAGAGTACCTGAATGTGACTAACCAGCGGCTGGAACAGATCAGACGACACACCGACAGAGATGAATGCTTACAGGCACTGAAGAACACTGTTCTCGTGGGCTGGCCAGATGTAAAGGAGGAAGCGCCCCTCATCGCTAGGGAGTACTGGCCCTTCAGGGATGAAATCAGTGTGCAGAACGGAGTTCTGTTCCGGGGGCAAAAAGTCATCATCCCAAAGTCACTCCGCCCAGAAATGTTGACGCGCATACATTCAAGTCAAATAGGGGGTGATGCATGCTACCGACACGCTCAAGAGACATTGTACTGGCCCAACATGCAGTCAGAGATAAAGGACTTTGTAAGCAGCTGCTCGACCTGCAATGTGTATGCCCACAATCAGCAAAAGGAGACCATGCTCTCTCACGAAGTACCAACCAGGCCATGGCAGGTCTTGAGCATGGACCTATTCAGCTTCAGACAGAAAGACTATCTCCTAATAGTCGACCACTATTCCGATTTTTGGGAGATTGAGCTTCTACCCGACATGTCTGCAGAGACAGTCATCAAGCGATGTAAGGCACAGTTCGCCCGACATGGTCAGCCAGAGAAGGTTATTACAGACAACGGCCCTCAGTTCACAGCTCAGTTCACACGGTTCGCTTCTGAGTGGGAATTTGAGCACGTGACCTCCTCTCCCAGACACCCGAAAGCGAATGGCAAGGCCGAGTCGGCCGTGAAGATTGTAAAAAATCTTCTGCGTAAGGCCGCGCATGATGGTGAAGACCCCTGGAAAGCCGTGCTTCACTGGAGGAATACACCTACGGAAAACATGGGCAGCAGCCCAGCACAACGCCTCATGTCCCGCCGGTTGAAGACGTCCATCCCGGCGGCAAGCAAGCTCCTGGAACCAGCTGTTGTCGTGGGCGTCACTGAAAAGCTGCGCCACAGGAAGCAACTCGCCAAATCCTTCTATGACAGATCTGCCCGTGAATTGCCGGCACTTGAAATCGGGGTAGTCGTACGGATGAAGCCCCTGCCAGGTGATAACACTGGCCGCTGGAGAGTCGGAACTTGTCTCCGCAGGGTTGCGCCGAGGTATTATCTTGTGGACATTGATGGCTCCCTGTACCGTCGTAACAGGATCGATCTCAGAGTGGCTGAGCCAGCTGCACGAGCCGCGCACGATCCTGTTGAACCCGCTGCGGCACACACACCGGACGGGGATCCAGCTACAGAAACTGTCATTGAGACCCCTCAGGCTGTGTTCGAGCCGAGCCCCATCAGGTCCATGCCCAAGGCGCCATCTACTCCTGTTGGCGCTCCGCGTTCGGATGGACACACTTACACAAGGGTTGGACGGCTGTCTAAACCTCCACTGAAACTCACTATGTAATCTGAATAATGTTGATGGTTGCTATGTGGGAGAGAGGGGGAAAAGAGGAGAAATGTTATCATACGCTACTGTGGTTATTACACTGGTATGGGATATGAAGAGATTTACTGCTGTTGCACTGTTATTGGTTGTTCGTATATGAAAGTAATTTTATTTTGCACTAACTTCATGTGTATGTGTTTATACTTGGAAAAGGAGGATGTTACGGATCTAGATAGATCGATGCCATCGGCTATCCACTAGTTTACCTTAGATACACATGACCCGCGCTCAGGAACATGTTACATCACTTTGAATATACTTGGCTGCACTGAGCAACTCGTGTGTGTGTCATTCTTTATAAGATAGCCTACTGAAACACATCACCCCCAAAGCAAACCCGATTTATGCCAGATATAAATTTCATGAAAAGATGCAGGGAGAGAGTGAATCCTTCGAACAATTTGTAACTGAGCTAAAGCTCCTAGTCAAAGACTGTGGCTACCCAAATGCCGACGAGATGGTCAGGGACCGCATCGTGTTTGCCACCAACTCACCCAGAGTGAGAGAAAAGCTACTTAGCCACGGAGCTGAGCTAACGCTAGAAAAAGCCATATATGTAGCCCGCTCACAAGAGCTAGCAAAGCAACAGCTAAAGTTTATGGGCCAGGGCAGCACGCATGAAACGGTGCACGCAATAGGCAGAAAGACTTACAAACCGAACGCACCCAAAGCAGCTAACGCTAACTTCAGACAAAGGGAAGGTAACGTTAGCACCGCCGCTAGGGCGTGTAGCTATTGTGGAGGGCTACACGGCGCTAAAGCCACTTGCCCAGCTAAGGGTAAACAATGCATTAAATGCAAGAAGCTCAATCATTTTGCTTAAGTATGCAAGTCTAGCTCCCAGGGACAGACAAAGTACTACCGCGGCACAGTACATGCCGTCGGAGAGAACCCAGAAGAGTACACCACTGACAGAGAGCAGGAAGAACTGTACTTCGACAACATTACAGTGGAGAGCACCGCTGTGGGAGAACAGACAGAGCTGTACATAGACTGCATCTCAATAGAGAACAACGGAAAAAGCAACGAGCAGGCTTACGTAGAGGTTGGAATTGGCACACCTCCACAGAAGGTAAAGTTTAAACTAGACACTGGGGCACAGGCCAATACTATTCCCACCAACCTGTTCCAGGCGCTGTTCAAAAATGTGACACTGAAACCAGCAATACACAGACTCACTGAATATGGAGGAGGCGCGCTGAGCGTGAAAGGCACATGCAAACTCAAATGTAAGTACAGAGACAATGCAATGATGCTGGACTTTTACGTCATTGACACAAACGCCCCACCAGTCATGGCAATGAAAACATGCCGTGACCTAAACTTGGTAAAAATAGTGATGGCTGTGAGCGAGGAAAACAATGTCACATCACAGAGCATAATGGATGAGTATGCAGATGTTTTCCAGGGAATAGGAGAGTTCCCAGGCGAGTGCACCTTCCGCGTCACACCAGATGCAACGCCGGTCGTCTGCCCGCCACGCAGAATCCCCATCGCCCTACGCAGCAAACTGAGGGACGAGCTTGACAGCATGGAGAAAGGCGGCATAATCTGTAAGGTAACAGAACCCACAGAATGGGTGAACACACTCGTCATTGTTGAGAAGCCAAAGACAGGCAAACTTAGAGTGTGTTTAGACCCCAGAGCTCTTAACAAAGTGATACAACGACCTCACTACCCCCTCCCCACGCTGGAGGACGCCACCACAAAGCTCGCTGGAGCTAAGTACTTTAGCGTGTTAGACGCGCGGTCAGGCTATTGGGCCATCAAACTGAGCACTGAATCCTCAATGTTGACGACATTTAACACAGTGTTTGGCAGGTATCGTTTCCTCAGACTGCCATTCGGAATCGTGTCCGCTCAAGACGAGTTCCAGAGACGCGTGGATGAAACATATGAAGGA
>NC_079223.1:23923006-23928197 GCF_029633865.1 Lampris incognitus | reverse complement strand
GACCCACTCAAGAGTCTCACAATGAGTGTTTTACAGGTGTATTAACAAAGATATTTGTCTGACATGGAGAAAAGCATAATGAGTTTGTCCTTTGAACCCATTTTCCACGCAGCGAAACCCACCCATGGAATGACCGTAGCCTGGGCCGGCCAGGGACCGTCAACAAGTTGTAGAATTCTACCACACTTCTACTAAAAAGCTCAATTATTAGCAAAATGGTTACTTTAGATGGACATTTATCAGGTACCGTGTTGACCTAAGATTATTTCGCTCTTTTAGTTTGTGTCAGATCTGTCTCCTTTTTTCCCCCATTCATCATTGTAAAGTGATGTTGAAACTCCTTGATGACTCATTTGCTGAGGTTGTGTTGTAATGTGTCCTTTGGTGGTTGGTAAAAGAAAAAAAAATGTGAGTCTGAACTTGAATAAACATGACTGAGTAAAAAGAAACATGAATACGCTGACTCTCCATTTTCTTTCTAAGAAGTAGTTGCTGCGATACAACTTAAGTCCCCTACCAGTGTTGGGGTAGTTACTCAAAAAAATAATTACTTTACTTACTTTTTCCATTAATTTATTTATTACTCATTGGTTTTCCTTAATTGCAATGAAATTATGTTACTGTCAATCCCTGGAGAGTGTACTGTAATTACAATATGTATAACTTCACTTTTGAATTGCTTGACAAAACCCTTTAAATCTTATTTTATAGAGTAAAGCATCTTTTTTTCTTCTTTTTTTTACACAGTTAATTCCATCAGTTGTCCTTCCCAGGAAGTTGTTATTGCGGCAAGTCCACATGTCTGCAGTAGTGGAGAAGGACTCTGATCCCTTCAAAAGTCTTTTTAAGCTTCCATGTCAGTGTAACAGTTGTCCAAATGCCTTGCAACAGTCTTGTTGCTAGCCATGGGAATCTTGTTCAGCATTTGTCTGGAAGACGGTGACTCAGAGTTTACAGTGGTGAATGAACTGAGCATAACTTCCATTTCACGGGGATATTCTTGTCTTTAGGTGTAATACATTCAAAATAATGAGATTACCTCCACTTGGCAAAGCATCCAGTCCCCTTCACTTTTACTATCCTGCACTCACACCAAGTGTGCACAGCGTCGGTGGTCATTCAGGAGGCTAGTATGGCGTTTAAAGGCGAGGAGGCTTTTCTGTTCGCGCTGATTTTGAAACTGTTGTAACCGGTTAATTTCTTGCCCGGTGCGGGATTCGAAACGAGGTGTACTGCACCACAAGGCGACATCACTAACCGCTCGACTAAAGGGTCAGACCCGTTAGCTACGGACTAACGTGTCTTATTAGTAGTTTACACTATATAAACGCCATAGGCTAGCTGCTGACTGCCAGCCCTTGAGCAATCGGCGTCAGGAGGATTAGTTGTCTAGTTTATTTGTGGCCAATTTGCCTGTCAAAACTGTAGTACAGACGTTACGGTGAGAAGACATCACCGTCTGCGGTGGGTTCCGGTTCAGCAGGAAGTCGGTAATTTGCTTAAAGTGAACTTTAGCTAAATTTTAAAGTTCGACAGAAATCAGCAATCATATTTAACGCTTCATGTCTGAAAACCTTGAGCATAGCATAATGAAACATGCAGCAACCATTTTTTATTCATAAATGATTCGTATTGTGTTTTCAAAACCTTTATCCATAACTAATCTCAGTTGTCTCGAGAACTGAGAGGGAAGCGGTCTAGTTCTCGTTAATATTCATGAGCGAACCTTTGTGCGGATGTACAAACGAGTGTTGGCAGTGAGGGTGGGCGGAGTTTAATGTTTTCAGGATTTAATCTGATTGGCCATAGGTCAATGAGTGTGTCTGGTGACATCATGAGTACCAGGGGGGGGGGAAATCGGCTGACAGAAGCTGAAGCAGGGGCCTTTTCCATGGCAGAACTGGATACGGCGCCGCCGCTCAGTTTTGCAGCCAATTTGTTTCCAGTGGTCACTCGCGGTATTGCAGCGAAAAAAATCCCCTGCGGCCCAAAAAGCATTTTCCCCATAGACCACCATTGTGAAAGAGACGCCTGTAAAACTGTTGACAGGACACCTGCGGCTATAATCATGGCAGTTTTTTTGTTTTTTGTTTGTTTTTTGTTTTGTTTGTTTTTGCTGTGGAAGTGCTCTACTGTAACTAATGCAAAGGGCTTTCAGACTACAGGACTTTCTGCTCTCACAAGTGTTTAGATTTTACTGCAAAAAGTTGCCCCTCGACGGATTTTGCTCCAATTTAAAAGATATGCTGTATAAACATAAAATAAATTGATTTATGTCTGACTGTACTGTGAACTTCACATTTTCATAAAGGAGATACATCATGGTTTTTGAAGGTTTAAACAAATGCTGTATTGGACTGGATTAAAGTGAGAAGATTTAGCACCGTGGTCAGTTTCTCTAAACTGTAGCAATCAGAGACATTTTTGTCTGTATGGTTTGATTTTATCTGTGAGTTTCAAATGCTCGACAGTATTTTAATGACGTCTGAGTTCTAAAAAAAAGTGCACTTGTCCTTTAAGTGCACTCCAAAGAATAATTTTGTTGAACTCTTATGTGTAACGCAGTTATGTCGTTAGTAGCAATCTGATTACAGACATTTAAACAGCAATGCCTTATGCTACTTTGTCACCGGGATGAGTAATGTGATTATAGTGACGCATTTTCTCCAACACTGTCCACTATTTTGCTCAGACAACTTTTGGTTTCAGCTCAGTAGGGTAACAGAAGAATGCTAACGCGATGGTGTATCTGAACTGTGTTTTTTTTTAGGGGTGTAATGGTTCTTGTTCGCTGGAAAATCTTCGATGGGATGTGCCCGAATGATAACTCCATTATCATATCTGCTGACATTCAGTTGACCTCTAACATCACATCTGGGGTGAATAGTTGTAGCAGATCCTGTGTAACAGTAAGTGTTGAAGTTATTCACCAGTTTACAAAAGGACTTGCGACACTTTCTTTCTTTTTTTTACATATATTTAGCATTTTCTACAAAATGTTACCGGATGTCTGCACATGTAGCTGCTGCAAAGCTCCTCGAAATTAAAGTCGCAGCAGGCAGCTTTTTTTTCTTTTTGCCTTAACCCATCATTATGAACGAAATGTTGATTGCACAGTGTAAACAGCTATAGAATAATGCCTTCGGCGGTCAGATTGGCGTGAGAGGAACAGTGAGAGGAGCAGTGGGCAGCCGCCGTGCAGCGCCCAGGGACCAACTCCAGTTTGTCTTGCCATGCCTCGGTCAGGGGCACAGACAGGACATTCATGTCTTTTTGATGGTGGGGGAAACCAGAGCACCCGGATAAAACCCACCGCAGACGGGGAGAACATGCAAACTCCACACAGAGGACAACCTGGGATGACCCCCAAGGTTGGACAACCCCAGGGTTCCAACCAAGGACCTTCTTGCTGTTAGGCGACAGCGCTAACCACTAACAAGAGTACGATACAACACCCGGGACTCAAGAGGGTTCCAAACTGACATTCAGTTGGCATTATTTAGAAAAAAGAAAATGGCTTGTGTTCTATTATAACAGGTGTCTGAAATTCAGATTTGACCAGAAATGTAAAGCACTTTGAGTGGCTGTTGCAGCTAGAAAAGCGCTATATAAAATGGAACTTGATTGATTGATTGATTGATTGATTGATTATTTCAACTGGATCAGTAAGTAACACCGGATGTTTTACTCTGCCGTTGTCATAGCACTGAGATCGGGGTTTCCAGTTCAAATTGGAGTTCTTACGGTTGTTTCTTGCTTTGGACAGTAGCCAGGCTGCTAATAAAGCGACCCAGTTGTCTTTGTGACAGCAGCGCGAAAAAAAACCCTTGGAAACGCTGTGTGTGTGGGGGGGGGGTGTTGAAAAGTTGTCTATAGCTGCTTTAAACTCTGATTTCTACTTATGATATTGTCCTCAGGTTTGTGATAACATCGGAGCTGGTCTTGTATGATTTTAATCTCCATTAGACATGTTCTATTCTGAGAACATTAGGGAGGGTTGACTTTGGAAGAGGGTGTATGTGTATGTGCATGTGTGTCTATCCATGCTCCCCATAGTCATTGTACTGGTCTTCTGAGTGGGTGGTCTGCTCCAAGAGAACAGTACTGGAAACAGTACACCTACGCACACACACACACACACACACACACACACACACACACACACACACACACACACACACACACACACACACACACTCAGAGGAGAACTGGGAATCACACCAACGCAGCACAGCAGAGGGTGGAGCAGTCAGGAGCCTTCTTCCAGATGTGTGACATTAATTTGCTTGATCCAAAACATGAACCGGTAGCTCCCACTCACCACTGTCTGTGCGTGTGTGTGCGTGTGTGTGTGAGAGAGAGAGACTTGTATGTTTACAAGACTTTCTGTTCCTCACCTCACACAGTTATGTACGCGGCTCCACACTCGTATATATACATTACTTACAAGCACATTAGTTACATTTAAGTCATGTAAACATTTCGCAGGTATGTTGCGTATAGCTTGAGGGGAGTGAGACTGAGATGGAAATAGAAATAATAGGGATTAACAGCCGATGACAAACTATTGACCATCCCTTCCTCCTTGTTCCTTCCTCCGCATTTCAGTTCCAGAGCTTCACCTCTGCTCCCACTGAAAGATAGGAGAAGATAGGGAAGTGGATAGAAAGAGAGGAGCAGCGAGGAAGGGAGAATGTGTGTGTGTGTGTGTGTGTGTGTGGGGGGGGACATGAAGACAAAGGAGAAAAAAAAAGCAGGAGAGAAACAGGTTGTGAGAACGATATCCACTTTGACCCTCAGTACAGCGCCCCTGGACTTTTTATATAATACTTTCCACTGGGAAGGGGGTAGTTAACGGTGCACGGAAAGACAAAGAAAAAAAATGAAATTAAATGCAAGAGAGAGAGAGAGAGAAAGCGGGGGAGAAAAACGAGATGAGACGTAGGAGGACGGAAGTGCTTGATTGAGTCCCCCCAGAGATTCTTTTGTTTAGATTGCGCTGCATTTCACTTCTCTCACTCGCCCCCTCTTTGCCCCCCTCCCCCTTCCCCTGCCCCTCCATCTCCCTCTCTCCTGACATCTGAGGTAGATTACAATCGAGACCCGGGGTCACATTTATGACTTAAACCAAGAACATATGGTGTGTATGCGCTTGTGTGTGTGTATATGTGTGTGTGTTTGCATCTCCATT
>NC_079223.1:23745506-23918006 GCF_029633865.1 Lampris incognitus | reverse complement strand
ACTAAGCAAACACTTTTCTTAAAAAGGACTTTTAGGATCACAGAAAGCATAAGCATTGCACTGGTGTTGATGTAGTAGTGTTGCTACTACATCAACACCAGTGCCCTCACTAAGTACTCAACCCCATTCACTAAAAAATTCAACACATTTATGAAAAATAATATATCTTTTTTTTTTATTCAAGAACATTCGTTACTCAAAAATTAGATTTAGGCCACATTTCTCATGTACAAAAGTATTCACCCTCCAGAGTCAATACTTTGTAGATACGCCTTTGGCAGCAATTACTGTCCAGTCTTCTTGGATATGTCTGCATGAGCTTTGCACAGATGGAGTTTGGAATTTTTACCCATTCCTCCATGCAAATTTATTTCCACTATGCAAAATAAAATGGAGAGGTACAATTCTCAGGTCATGCCACAGATTTTGTAAATGGGATTAACCTTTTTTTAATGCATTCCTTAGTCGATTTTGCTATGTGCTTTGGGTCATTGTCCTGTTGGAACGTGAATCTTTGCCCTAAACGCAGACCTCTTGCAGACTGAAATAGGGTTTTCTACAGGGATTTTTGTGCGTTTGGCTACATCCATCTTGCCTTTGATGGCAACAAGCTTTCCAGTCCCTCCTGCAGAAAAGCAACCCCACAGCATGATGCTGCCAACACCAAACTTGATCGTAGGTATGGTGCTACCTGCATCTTGGGCTGTGTATGGTTTGCCCCAAACATAGCTCTTTCCTTTCATATCAGTGAGGTCAGTTTTAATCTCATCAGACAAAAAACAGCTCCCTCCGTAAGATCTTGGATTTTGTCACATGACCTCTAGCAAACTCAAGGCATTACTTAACGTTGGTCTTTCTCAGAAGTGTCTTCCTATTAGCCACTCCTGTATCTGAGCCCATATCTGTGAAGTACTGAAGGAGAAATTGTTGATCTCTAGACAGTTTCCCCTATTTCAACCAATGACCTCTGCAACTATGACTGTTGTAGTAGGTCTCTTGGTCACTTATGTGACAACAGCCCTTACGGTCTGGTCGCTCAGTCTGCTAAGCAGGCCTGATCTTGGTAGCATCTGGGTTGTACTATATTTTTCTCATTTCATTACAATGGACCTTACGATGCTTCCAGGAAAGTTAAAAGCTTCGCCCATCTTTTTATAACCTTTTGTCAAATTATATACACCTGTCCCAATGTAAATTGTTAATACAAAGGCAGTTGAATACTTATCAATTAAGTAATTTTCAATGTTTTCTTTTCTTTTAAGTATAATTCTGAAGACAACAAAATACTTTATTTCATTATTATCATTATTAAGAATTCTTTAGGAGTAGAAAAAAAATCCCATTTAAATATGTCTTAATCTGAAGACACAGCAAATCAAGAAATAGTGAGCAATATATTGTCTTCATGAAGTTAGCCCCAGAGTCACCAAACACACCTAAACCTGAACCCGAGCCACAGCACCACGGAAAGAAAAGAGAAAAGGGAGGAGTGTTCAGTTCTCACACTCACAATACGCACATACACACACAAACAATCAGGGTAATGGATGTTGATGGGGATTAGAGTGGGGACTCCCAGTGGGGCACAAATGCATTAGGAATCATCTCACAAAGCTTACAGACAGGTGTGTGTGTGTGTGTGTGTGTGTGTGTGTGTGTGTGTGTGTGTGTGTGTGTGTGTGTGTGTGTGTGTGTGTGTGTGTGTAAGCGCTAGACAAGTGTATAAGCAGGAGCGAAAGAGAGAGAGAGAGAGAATGTTAAAGGTTGCAGAGGTAATGCAAAAAAGCAAAGTAAAAGCGGGACATAATAGAGGAAGGAAAAAAAATAAACTGCATGATAAAGTGAGCTTGACAATAGGAGAAAAGAGGTGGAAGATGCCACTACAAAACAATCTGGGCACATCCCTCCTTGTGTGTCGCTTTCTCATCTTGTGGTCTGCACTCATTCCACTAAAATCAGGCTGCAGTACGAATGACGCTAGATTTAATTGTCATGTCATGTTTACAACAGTGTGATGTACGCCACACACACACACACACACACACATGCACACACGCACACACACACACAAATATATTCTGAGCAAGCATTTAGACATCGCATACACACTCAAAAAAATTTGCAACATCCATTTGCTGAGCTGTGTGCATGTATGCATGTGTGTGTTTGTGCATGTGTGTGTGTGTGTGTGTGTGCATACGTGCACTAAGACAGGAGGAGAAACCTGTAGATATGAACAGAGGTTTTGTTTTGTTAGCTGGCCTGAGGTGTGGCCCAACACCTAACCGCTTGTTTGTTGTCTTAGCGTGTTGACAACTACTCAGTAATATGCAAATATGCAAGAACAAGAAAGGGAGAGAGAGAAAGGAAGAAAGGAAGCAAGAAAGGAAGCGCCATAGACAGACACAAAGAGAGAAAGAAAGAAGAGTTGAGGACAAAGTAGTCGAGGAGCACACGGAAATGACGGTCTGGAGATAAGTGTGATCACAGATCGTTGTCATGGTCTCATATATTTGCATATTGGAACATGCACAACTAGCACATATTTGTAAAACAAGTCCAACTGATCACGGGGAAGCAAAGTATTTTAAACTGCACAGCTGTCCGAACAGGAACTGTGATAGTGAGAGTGATGGCACCACACCACCAGTCTAGCTTTGAACACACAGACAGTCCAACAGTTATCCGCTGGCAGAAGTGTGTCACTTCCACCTGTTTTAATGGAATAGTATATTGGGCCGAGGATGGGAATGGGGTAGGATAGACTTACACACACATGCCAAGAACACAACACTCTGCCTAGCAACACAGTGCCAGCACAGATACCGAAATATCAGTTGCACGGGGAGTGTTGTTATTTGACAAGTCCTTTTGGATAAAGCTAAGTTAATTAGAGAAAGGCCTTACCCGTGTGAGTCCTGAGGTGGGCTTTCAGATGGGATGACTTGGTATAGACCTTCTTACAACCTGAAAGAAACAAGGGGATGACTTCACTCAAGAGTCCAGCCGGATTCATCAAATGCATTTACACGCAGCAGAAATGCCTTCACCGACGAACTTCACATACTGTATACAGGACAGATCATCTGACGGACTAGAAAACCTTATGAATCTACTTGGGGGGAAAAAAACAAACAAAACAAGAATGGAGTTAGTTTGGAAAAGAGATTTCTTTTTCTATTACAGATACATTCTGATTTACTCGTCCGGCACCTAATCAAACTATCAAAAATAAATGCATAAAAATTAAATTCAAACTATTAAATAGAACATTTCATTGACATTCTATGTTTCTATTTATATGTACACATATTTTATGATTTATATCCATTTTGCATGGTATGTCTGCGAGTTTGACACCTGTTTAGATATTTCAAGCTCGGACAACAAGATCTCATGTCGTGTTTTGTACGCGGTGGGTAGACTAGAATCTCATAAGGTTCATCGAAATGTGGACCGGTTTGGAAATATGAAACGACACAGAGATGCTGGTATAGATTCTTTAAGGTTTTCATAGAAAATCATACAGTTGAGGCACAAAGCTGAAACAGAAAGCCACTGTAACATGCAGGTATATTGTGAATAATTGCGAATTTGAACGGCCGGAATTTATCCCAAAATGATAGGCTACACCTTACTTCATGGAAATCTCAAGACAGACTTAGAGAAGTTATTACAGTCCAATCTAGCAGTGTGTGTTCAAAGACATGTGCCAACATGCTGCAGGAGGCTCCTCTAAGCCTATTTTACACACTGCCACAGGCTAGTTGACATGAGATGTCCTACAAGTAGCTACACATCAATACAGCTCGAGTGTGTGCTGAACCTAAACTCAACGTATTGCACGGTTTTTGTGTAATGAGGGGACATTTTTAGCTGTCAGCAAAAGGGAAAGGGAAAACAATTAAATGCTTGTGTAAGCGTACAACCGAGTGTGCGCCTGCATGCAAATTTTGTGTGACAGAGACAGAACAAGACATGGCGTGAGACCAGAATGTGTCATTCCTTGAAGCCGAATAAGTCCACATCAGCGGTTTAAAATGTATCTGTTAATTATTCAACATCAGACCAACGCGCGGTGCTCTCCCTCAAACACACACACCCAATCTCTCTCTCTCTCTCTCTCTCACACACACACACACATTTGCGCCATTGCCATCACATCAAGTCTGACTTTAAAGCAACACTAAAAATTGTTGGAGCCATCTGTGATAGGATAATACCAGCAGAACAGTCCTTATAGCAGCCATTTAATTGTGCACCGTGCACTCTTTCCAAGTCATTAAACACCCTTTGCTTTTGGGCATCTCGCCTTAATTTATTTTTCTCACATGAAATGAAAATTCACACACTTAAATATGTACCGACTACGTCTTATGATTCACAGGCCTGTTGAACAAATTTGATATGATAAATGTTATCCAATCTGAGGAGATGCCAGTCTAGAAATATGTCTGATCTAAATACAATACAAAGCAGACTTTCTGCAGCAAGGACATGTCCACGTGACTAAAGCACATGCAGAAAAAAATGATTACTCCTGCAAAATTGTCTAGAGTTAGTATGTTATAGGCCAGCGTGAAGAGAGATCGCACATGTTAAGAGTTCTCACCTGGATAGTCACAGTGATGGATCCGTCTTTTCTCCAAGTCTGGGTTGTTCCTACGGTTGTAGCGGACGGGTATGGTTGTCTGAGCTGAGGTTGGAGCAGAGGCTGGTGGTGGGGGTAGGGCTGTCACTGGGCCTGGGACCTGAGTCAGACCATTAGCTAGGGGAAGGGCTAGGTTGCCTGGGCCTGGGCCAGGGCCAGGGCCAGGGCCAGGACTGAGTCCAGGTGTATTACCTGCAAGCTTGGATGCGATGGTAGCAGCATAGGAGGGAGGAGGAGACAAGGTGTGGAGTAGCTCCTTCTGCCTGTCAGGACTCCCTGGTTCAGAGCTGGGCGGGGAGGGGGGCAAGTAGGGCACCTGCTGCTGTAGGAACTGGGTGCGTGTGTGTGTTTGAGGATGTGTGTAAATTCCGTTGTTTAGGTTGCAGTAGCCGGGCTTGGCAGGCTGCTCTTGCTGCAAATTGGAGGAAGCAACTGACAGCTCATGAAATGGTGTGTGGATCGGTGAGGGACCTGCATGTTGTGCCTGATGGTGATGCTGTTGTTGATGATGATGGTGATGATGAGCTTCCATACCATTGCTGTGGTGATGGTCCAAGTCGGCGTTTAGGAGCTGGAACAACGAGCCACCGTCGTCATGGTGGTGGTGAGAATGGTGCTCAAACTGTGATGTCATTTCCTGTTTCACATACACCTCTGGCACTGCATCTGCACCATGGCTGCCTCCCGACGGGCTGAAAACACTGGTGAACTCCGGTAACCCTGGAAGCGTCATATTTAGGGTTGAGGTTTCCATAGCAATACTCCTGCCACCATGCCCGGTGGTGCCACCGCTACTTGTAGGGGTGGCACTGGGGCAGTGAGACTGGAGGTTGGAAGAAAAGGATGAGGCAGTTGACTCTGTTTTGACTTGCGTCAAGCCTGTGTGTGGCTGAGGATGAGGGGGGCGCGTTGGCCGACAAAAGCCCTTCCTCAGGTAGACGACATCAGGGAGGTAAAGGTTCATGTTGAGGGTGTACGGAGCTCCAGTGTGATCATCATTAAAGAACTGATCCACCACAGATGCGCTGTCTCGCCGCAATTTCTGCTGGATGTCTATTGAAGTAGGAGGCGGGAGAAGCTGGGGGGACAGATACCTATCCAACTCGCACTTAACCTGGAGTAGAAGGGCAATAACAGAGATAGAGAGACAGTGATAGGGAGTTGAAAAGAAATAGAGCTGATTGTGACACTGCATGAGAATGAGAGTCGTTGCGTGGACATGTTTCTTAACCAACCAAGTGGTGCATGATCTTCCTGAGACTATTCTGAGACACTATTCTGAGAAGACAAAGGTTTGATAGGACAGTCACCATGAAAACATTTATCAAGTAGTCATCAATGCGTGGTTGCAACATTCCCTCGCTGCTTGCCAAGCTGAACTCATAAACCTACCAGCTAGGCCAATAGTCAGGGGAGAAACTGGTTAAAGTGGCGCAAATATTGAACCACAACTATGACGCCTGATTTCTCACTTTCAGAGCAACTCAGCTGACTTAAAAAGACGTTATTCACAAACTATATCTAACCCCACCCCCACCCCCCACCCACCCCAAAAAAAGGTAATAAAAATGTAACTAAAGTGTACTTAGCGAAACCATGCAGTGGCAAGCTCATAGTCACTACATTGTTTTAAACCAGAAATATCCATAATTTCCCAATTCCACCAATTTCTTATTAAACTTTATAGTGTATTAGTAGCCATAGCAGATCAAAGGTGGGCTAGCATAAGGTATTCTGAATAAAGCATCCTGTGCTCAGATTAACAAAGGGCCTCTATTGAAGGGGGGTGACCCACACCTTTCTATAAACTGACTACACAGCACTGACTTGACAAAACAGGTGCACAGGATTGTGTCACTGAGGACGCGTCTGCTGAAATCCGGTAAAAGACGCATGTTATCGGGAAACACCCATGCCTCCCGTTCCGCCGCAGGATCGGGCTGCTATTTGTAGTGTCTGATCCTACCAGCTGTTACTGATCTCCTTCACAAGATCCCCCCCCCGCCCCCGATAGCGACCCCCCCCCGGTAGCTTGTTACGGAGTTACCGGCATCTCTCTAGCCGTGTCGGGAGCGGCAGAGGCCGGGGGTCAGTTGCTGTTGTTTGAGGGGCTCGGAGACCAACTGTGACCAGCCGGCTCCACAGAAAGCCTGCACCGGAGAATATGCGTTCACAGCTCGGCTTCACCGCCACGTCCAGTCGGGTCGGTGCATAACACCCACTGAATGGGTCGCCAATATCTGAACGCATCGCAAAGTCTGCACGAACAGGCCGATAGATTTAAATCACTAGTAAACTGTAGGTCTACAACCAATCTGCCACGCCCATTCAATGAACTGGAGATGGGGGGGGGGAATCATCACTGACAATAAATTTGCATTTTCCGTATCTAAAACTCTGCGCAATTCCTAGACGATTACCTCTGAATATCCATTTTGTCCGCCCCGCTCCGTTTCTGTGATCTTTGAGTCCAGGGCGAGCAGAGCCGACTCGTCCAGGGAGAAGCCACCATCGGGCAGGGTCGACTTCAGCAGCGGGTAGAAAGGTTCCTCCTGCCCGCCACCGCTCATCGTCAGCGTCGCGGCCATTTACCTTCCCCTGCAGCTCCCCGAGCACTGATCAAAACGGGTGGGTTTTTTTTTCAACGGCAGATGCAACCTCAAATGAAAAGGGGTGGGGGGGAAGGAGAGAAAGAAAAAAAAAGAGTGAGTCGAGCCTGCTGAGGTTGGTAAAGCTGTTAAAACGAGCGTGTCCGTCTGTCTTGCTACATCTCTCTCCACTTGTTTGACTGGGCCAGACAGCTTCATACATTTATAACAGGGCGGGGCGGCTCACTGTAAATACAGCAGATGCACCGCCCACCGTCCCTCCACGGGCTTTGATCATTCATTCACCAGCCACCGCCCTGCGCTCAATCTAAATACATTAACAGCATTGTCACGAAGCGCGTCCGCCGAGCCAGTGTGCAGAAATGCATGAAATCCAACGCCGCCTTCCAGCATGTGATACCCGCATCTGAAATAATCTCGGAGCGATGTTTTGCCCGGCTCGGCTGCCTGCTTACAATATCTTTTGATCCGCGGACAGCAACCTAGCCCTGCTTTTCATTTCGCGAGGTACCGTTGTACATGGAGTAGTGTTTTTTTCTCTTCTTCTTCTCTTCATTGAACGATAGCGTATTTTTACGTTATCAGATTATCTTTTTTGGGGGGGGGGTCTGGATGCCTGGCAACTCAAATAACAGCAACTAATACTTCCATCAACATAACTGATAGGGCTTTAAGTGGTACACCTTAATGATCAGGGCTGTCTATGCACCTGCATTGTTCAATCTTTTTACAGTTGATTCTAGACATCTTTAGATGGAAAAGATGATTGTTGAGAAGTGTGATGCCGTTGACTGGGGGGGGGGGGGTTGAAAGAGAAAGAAGGGGAGTGACACAGCAGCTAACCAACTGTGCAGCACTCACACCCTAAGGCTAACTTTAATATGATGCCAATAAGAACATGGGTCTAAAATGATAAAGGTATGCTTAGTATGTCTATATTTATAGCTAAAGGAGTCTCATCTCGCACAAATCGAAGGCTTACGACCGCTCATATGAGATGACCGGCCATACCATTCATTTATAGCTTGTATTGGCAGCCACTTGGAATGGGATGAGGAAATAATCATAGACAGACCTAATAAAACAGATGACTGCCAAGGCACAGGAATTTTTGGGCGGTCAGTTAGGAATGCATACACCGTGGAAGGTAATTCTACTGGCTTTGGACGACTGCTCAAGGGATTTGATTCTTTGTGAATCAGGCCCCAAGTATGTAACAAAAAAATGAGTAAAAAAAAAAAATCAATCTTACACAGTTCATATTTTTATGTTGAAAAAAAATTACAACAGTTGATAATAAATTTGATTTATTTTAAAACAATCTCAGATCATCATATATCATCAATCAATTCTAGGTCCTCTATTAAAAAAATCTATACAGAATTGTCTGTAGCAACACAAGTGACTGGTCATTTGGACTGGAACTTCAATTTTTGGTACCAGTCAGGAACCTTCTTATTGGTCTGTAATGAAAAAAAGGACACAAGCAGGAAGAAAACAGTGAGCTGCATTTGTATTCACAAATTCTAAGTCACATATTTGTCTTTCCTGCAAAGTCTTCCTTGAGCTTTCTCGAGTTTTTCAACTTGCATAGTCAAAAACCAACACATTGACTAAATGTATGCTGTGCTTATGCAGACAAGAGGATTCCTTAGGATTAATTCCTAAAGGTACGTTTAATTTTACTTATGGCTGGGAATTGTCAGAGTAAACCCTGTGGGATACCATCACAATACCTGGGACTACATCACAATGCTGTGACAAGTTTAAATATTTTGACATACTCAAGTACTGAGATTGCTGAAGTAGTGTGATTTGCTATTTCATTCCAGTTTATTCAGTGCAGTGAAAAATAAAACGAAATAAAACAAAACAAAAAAATGCCTTAGGGTGACAAATACTAGAATCAGATATCCTTTCAGTAAAGAGCCATTCATGAATTCCAAGAATAAATTTAACGTGACATGCTGCCACTCTTATTTTTTTCCTTCATTTTTCAGAGACATTTTTGGAACGTCATTATGAGGTTCGACATTAATGGATCAAATTAAATAAGTATACCTGATATGACAGTAATATCAGTCCACAACTGTGGGGAGCAACTGCCCACTATTCCACCACAATTTTTCTTTTTCAATGACACTTACAAATACGGTGGGCTTGGGTCTGTTCTCCAGCTCATCTTCAGCTGTGGTTCGACTGAGGTGTTTGGGCCGGTGTGACCCTGCAAATTTGGACTCTTTAGCACTCCTTTTTGGTTCCAACAGGCTCAGAGCATCCCTCTGTCCAGACTGCATGCTAATCAGGACCTGCTTCATCACTGCCAGCTCCTGGACACATAGGCAAGATCGCAGAATCATGGATGTGACCGGGACAAAGCCGAAAAAAAAAAAAAGGTATCAGTAAAATGTGGAAAAGTCAAGTCAATTTTATTTGTATAGCCCAATATCACAAATTACAAATTTGCCTAAAGGGGCTTTACAGCAACACAACATCCTGTCCTTAGACCCTAGCATCGCATAAGGAACAACTCCCTAAAAAAAAAAAGTTTACCAGGGAGAAAAAATAAGAAGAAACCTCAGGGAGAGCAACAGAGGAGGGATCTCTCTCCCAAGATGGATAACGTGCAATGGATGTTGTGTTTACACAATTTACAGAATACAACATTGAAAGAGGATAACAGAATTATAAAATTTATGAAGAATATGATGCCAGGATGCCAGGCAGTGTCCAGACGCCCCAAGAACAGCCAGGACCCAAGCTACGTGACCAGCATCACCATGTAAAAAAAAAAAAAAAAGAAGCAGGAAAACAGGAATCATTTTCTGAAATAAATGTGCTATTGACGACTATAACATCTAAACCTCAGGGAAATTTGGATTATTCATACTTCTGTCCCAACCCTGATGTCACCTGACAGGCCAACCAAAATATGAGGCCAAGTCTGACATCGTGTCTGATGAGACCACAAACAGGAATTGACTAAAATATCATGTGTCACAGATATCCCTCTAAGTACAAAATACTGACATAAGTGTTACATAATACTGTTTTTAATAAAGAAAATTAGATTGCTGTACTTTATATAAATTTCATAAATCTTTTAATGCAAGATTAATATCCTCCAAGAATTTTATTTTAAAAATGTGATGGTTTCCCTAGTAAGACCAGTCCCAAACTTTTAAGCTAGATGGCCTCGCTGCTCAAGTCCAAACATGGGACCACTTGACACTAGTCCAACAACCTCAAGAGTCTGCTGGGGTGGCAGTAGGGCAGAGGGAGGACTCAGGGCCACTGTTCTATTTATCACCCCTGAGGACATGAGCCATGGCATGTCACACACACATACAAGACACACACAAACAAGACGCGCACGCACGCACGCACGCGTGCGTGCACACACACACACACACACACACACACACACACACACACACACACACACACACACACACACACACACACACACACACACACACACACACAATTCATGGAATCCCAAACAGCCAGGCTGAGGAACAGCTGTCTACGACAGGGCGCATACTTCATACAGCAAACGACTGGCTTGAGGTACATTCATCCACATGCATGCACACACACACACACACATACGCACCTTCTTGAACGACCATTTCTTAGTAGGGGACACATTTCAACACACTTTGACAACCTGCTCTATGTGCTGATCAAATGTCCTTTTAATTAGGGACTAAAAAGGTTTTACATTTTTGCAACAGCTAGCTATCAAGGTAACTCCTACAGAGGAAGCACACCAGGCTGACTTTAAGGATTTCTATCAGAGCACAATGCAGCACTACCGACTATAAAACTGGGTAAGGCCAAGCTCAAAATGAAAAAATTACATTTTTGAGACAGATCAACGCATTAGCATAGCATGGGAATAACACTACAGTACAGGAGAGAAAGTAGCAGTCATAACTTCCTTCTACTTTTACAACACCTGCAGCGCAAACAGGTGACATTAAAGGTCAGTAGGCTGTTTGCTCCATAGGACCCAGCTGTTAGAATGTTGTCAATAGTCCCCCCCCCACCCGTCAGCATGGGCACTATCATGGGTACCTCTCTGTGGTTGAGGAGTCTCTCCAGATCAGCAGCCATGTTGTTCTTCATTTGCTGCAAGGCGGTGCGTTCTTTCCTTAGGGAACTACATGCAGCCACAGAGGTAAACAAGTCAGTCAAACAGACAAGTGAATTCTTACAATTCCTACTTGAGATCATCAATTCAACGTTCCTGGTCCTTCCCTATGGATTGGAATTACTTGGAAGTGCACTATAAACAAGTTAGTTTAGTGATACACTGATAGTCCCCACAGTGCTTTCCAACAGAGGCCCAGAAAAGTACTAAAACATGTAATGGTTAAATCCCTTTTGGT
This sequence comes from Lampris incognitus, assembly GCF_029633865.1. Classification (NCBI taxonomy): domain Eukaryota; kingdom Metazoa; phylum Chordata; class Actinopteri; order Lampriformes; family Lampridae; genus Lampris; species Lampris incognitus. The sequence goes on along the minus strand of NC_079223.1, from coordinate 23,906,352 downwards.
AATCAGGATTACTTTGTTTATTTTACATTAGAGTGAATGTGGCAGGGGGTTGGAAAAAGGATTGTGTCGGAAGGCAGGTGGCCAGCTGCAATTTTATCTGATTTCATTTACAGGATTGCATTTGCAAGTATGAGGGGGGAAAAAAATTGATAAGGTTGGAAAAAAATGGGACTAAAATCTTATTAATCACCTGACCCCTGACCATCAAACAAACAGTGATTTTAAATGGCAGCCTTAATGCACTCAGAGGGTATAAATTGAAATCATAAAACCATCAATGACCTGGCAAACCCAAGACATGAGAGTCATGATTTTCTAAACTGAGCAGGGTAATAAAACAGGTTTCCATTGGCTTCATAACTTTATGGTTTGTGAGAAAACACCAGGTTCTCTGCAGTATGTTCTAAGCGGCTCTCCTGACATTAGGAAAAGTCCATTGAGCAAGCACCTGAAATAATATCACTTTACAAAGCAAACCAGTCTGAAAATCATGAAACAACTTTTTTGTGGCCCTAACCCTAACCCTGCCACTTTGCACAGCGGCGGTTTGACTCTTAAAAAAGTACTGTTTACCGGTGGTGTCATTTAGTCCCTATAATGTGGAGACTGTGACCTTGATGTTGGCCTCTAGAGGAGAGTATACCTGTCATTTCCCCTGCATAACTTTGCATTTTACTTCACAGTGACATTAATTCAAAGCTTATGTCCTTTGTCAAAAACCAAAATTACATGCACTATAGTTTCTCTGTCTGCTGTAAGATTCCTATTTGCTATAAAGGGTTTATTTGGTTTTCACCAAGGTTGGGATTATGTTATGGGTGGGTCAAGACAACCACTGCGATGTCATTAAAAATGCTATAAGCGCTGTACAACTAAATGGAAAACTTCACGAATCTCCTTCAGATATAAATGTCACAGAAGACTTGTGTTTTGAAGTTATATTTTTCCTCTCCCTTGATAGCCTCAGGTGAGAACATAACAGTCTTGAGGTGCAAGAGAAAACTTGCAAGGTTAAAGAACTTGCATATTTCCCAAGATGAGAAGGGGGGCATGGAAGATGTAGGTCAGTGTGGTATGGGTGCACTTTTATCAAATGTACTCAATGGCACACGGATATCTACACACATGTGAACACAAATGCTCACACACTAGTAAAAGCAGTAAAACCTAAAATATAAACACGAAGGAGAGAGAAGGCAATAACCCAGAGTACTCAACAGTAAAATATGTAGAAAGTTGCCACTGTCAAAATTACAGCCAGTAAGGGAGGGTCCAGTGGTTCCCACTTTGAGCATAGGAAAAGAGTTTTTGTTGGGGGCGTCTGGATAGCGTAGCGGTCTATTCCGTTGCTTACCAACACGGGGATCGCCGGTTCAAATCCCCATGTTAACTCCGGCTTGGTCGGGTGTCCCTACAGACACAATTGGCTGTGTCTGTGGGTGGGAAGCCAGGTGTGGGTATGTGTCCTGGTCACTGCACTAACACCTCCTCTTGTTGGTCGGGGCACCTGTTTGGGGGGGGGGGTAACTGAGGGGAATAGCGTGATCCTCCCACGCGCTACATCCCTCTGGTGAAACTCCTCACTGTCAGGTGAAAAGAAGCAGCTGGCGACTCCACATGTACCGGAGGAGGCATGTGCTAGTCTGCAGCCCTCCCAGGCTCGGCAGAGGGGGTGGAGCAGCGACCGGGATGGCTCAGAAGAGTGGGGTGATTGGCCAAGTACAAGTGTTTTTGTTGGTTACATTTGTGTATGCTTGGATGAGCTGTGTTTCCTGTCTGTATGTGTGTGTGTGCATGTACGTGTATACCTGATGTCATCCTCCAATGAAGCGATGCGCTCCTTCAAGGTGCTTATCTGTGCATCTCTCTGTCGCACCGTTTCAATCAGGTAGCTGTAGGGTTGTTGGGTCTGCTCTAGTAGCCGGTTGGCTGCTGTCAACTAGGGGACAACACCAAGCATGCAAAATCACACACACACACACACACACACACACACACACACACACACACACACACACACACAATATTATCAAGACAGTAACTTCACTGGGACCGTAGTGGGGGAAAAAAAAATCAGTGACTGTAACACCTGCCCACACTACAGGTGTTACAGTTTCTGCTTGTATTGGTTTGTATTGTTTGTATTTCCACTTGTATTTCATTTGCACAGGAACCTTTTCACCTGCTATATTCCTACAAGAAATTCACTATGGAATTCACTATTCACCATGCAATTTTTTTGAAGTATTGCATGTAAATTGTTCACCTTAATCTTCTAGCCTACAACTCTTTTAGTAGTTCAAAAGATAAGGTAAAAGATTAAACAGCAATCTATTTCATTTGCCATTTATTAGTGCCCCATTCTGATCTCAAAGAACTATTTCTGGGTTTTTAAAATAGCTCCTCCGGGACAGCTCAAGCTCCATCACACCCTTTATAAAGATACTGGCTCAACCATCTCTCGCAAGGACTGGTGCATATTGCAAAACACGATGGAGAAGTAGCCAGTCTTAAAACAGATGGGCCTGTTCGGCATAGCTATGGACACAGTTGCATATTATGTTAACTACACCATACAGGGATAGTAGCAGCAGGATCAGTAGGCAAACACTATGCACCTTTAGGCATATACACTTGGCATGCTAACACAGCCCAATCTAAACAAAGTAACAAGTAGAGGGGAGAAGTGTGTGTGTGTGTGTGTGTGTGTGTGTGTGTGTGTGTGTGTGTGTGTGTGTGTGTGTGTGTGTGTGTGTGTGTATCTGCACGATGTCCGCTGCTGTCTATTTAGGAACTATGGCTCCCCAGGTGGCCAGTATGGACATTAGCAACCACTCCACTACATCCCTGAAGTAGACTTTGCAATCTGCTGTTCCCTCATAACCCAGTGAGTCACCTCCTGCTCTGCCTTCCATGTGACACTGACAATATATTAAAGTACTTTTCAGTGTGTGTGTTAGGTTACGAAAATGATATTGTCTGTTTGCTCTGTGTGAGAGTACGTGTTCAGCACTGTGTGTGTGTGATGGGTGGATACATACTGGCTCTGTTTTTATTGACATTTCTTATTTGCCTTAGCATAATTGTAAACTGATTCAACATAATGATGATTCTGGTCAATCAATACTGGTAATATCCGATGCAGTCAAGCCACAGGAGCTCCACTGATATCAGATTGGAGATTTTGGGAATATTTACTTGAACTTTTAACTTTGAAATGCACTTTCAGTTATGGCCCTTAAGATTTACATGCCAGCAGTCTGTTTTGACAGTTTCTTTTTCCATCACTGGTGTATACAAGACAACAGTAAAGCAACAAATACTCAAATCATCACAGCTTTTGGAGTTACTCATTTTAAAGGTGACTGAGGGGTAGGACTTTGGTAGGAAAAATTATACAACGCAGAGCGTTTTACATTTTCAGAGTAGCAGCCAAGTGCGGAAGAAAAGGCCGAGAAATTGGGAGTTTGAAAAAGCAAAGCTGTTGCAGCCAGAAAGCATGGCAAGCCAACATCGTAAAAGAACTTTAATAAAACATACTACAAAATCAAAAGCTAAAACCCAGGCCGAACTGTGTTTTTGTTTTCTGTTTGTTTTTAATAACCTCTAATCTATAAAATTTTATATTTCTTCCTCTGGATTCAGCTCAGTTGTTTTCCTCTGGGTCATAAAATAGCTCTTTCTCTGTAGCTGGAGCCCATTGCTCATTTTAATCAATGTTCATGTTCAGACACCTTCCTCAAACACTCATTTATCGCAAAATCTGGCTGAAGGGCAGTCAATCTTGGGATATTTACCATTGCTATGGGGATATTTTCTTATATGGCAATTGCAGCACATGAGAAAGCTAGAGGAAAGCAATTAGGCAAAGGCTGTGTGTTTGTTTATGCACTTAGGCTGTTATACTTGGCATTAGAATAATATCAGTTGTTCACTCCATGACAAAGAAACATATAGCCAAACAGCTGGCTGGTATGGACATAGGATAGCACTATACTTCCTCCCTGAACTAGATATTTTTACATTGCCTGTTGCTAGCTAGATTCAACTTTTACCAGCACCTACAGGGCCTATCTTACACGATGTACCTTAAATATCTTGTGGTTGTATGTAGTTCAGTTGGTAGAGTACCTGATGTTATGGCAGTATATACCTGGAGTATGGCACCAATAATGCTAGCGTTAGGGATCTGATTTAAACTGGGGCAACTCATACTGTTTATTGTATTTATATATATATATATATATATATACACACACACACACACACACACACATATATATATATATATATATATATATATATATATATATATATATATGTGGTGCTTGAAAGTTTGTGAATCCTTTAGAATTTTCTATATTTCTGCATAAATATGACCTAAAACATAATCAGATTTTCACACAAGTCCTAAAAGTAGATAAAGAGAACCCAATTAAGCAAATGAGACAAACACATTTTACTTGTTCATTTATTTATTGAGGAAAATGATCCAATATTACATACTATCTGTGAGTGGCAAAAGTATGTGAACCTTTGCTTTCAGTATCTGGTGTGACCAAATGTTATGGAAGGACCTGAAGTGAGCAGTTCATGTGAGGAAACCCACGAACATCCCAGAGTTGAAGCTGTTTTGTACATGTGCAGGACTGAACAACATTTACCAGAAATGTTTAGTTGCAGTTACTGCTGCATGAGGGGGGGGGGGGGTCACACCAGATACTGAAAGCAAAGGTTCACATACTTTTGCCCCTCATAATTTTCCTCAATAAATAAACAGCCAAGTATAATATTTTTGTCGCGTTTGTATAATTGGGTTCTCTTTATCTACTTTTTGGACTTGTGTGAAAATCTGATGATGTTTTAGGTCATATTTATGCAGAAATATAGAAAATTCTAAAGGGTTCACAAACTTTCAAGCACCACTGTATTATATATCTATCTATCTATCTATCTATCTATCTATCTATCTATCTATCTATCTATCTATCTATCTATCTATCTATCTATATATATATATATATATATATATACATACACGTGTGTGTGTTTGTGTGTGTCGGCCCTGTGATGGACTGGCGGCCTGTCCAGAGTGTCTCCCCGCCTGCTGCCCAATGACTACTGGGATAGGCTCCAGCATCCCCGCGACCCCGAGCAGGATAAGCGGTTTGGATAATGAATGAATAAACTCATACTGTAATGCAATGCAGTTATTTCAGTGTGAAGTACTTTGTGTTCTCAGACTAGAAAAACACTATAGAAATAGCTATTCATTCATTAACAGTAGTGCTTCTAAAAAATTCTGAAAACAGGAAGAAATAACATGCCCCAAATAACACTTTGGCTATACCATTAAAGTACACATTAACTTACTTGAATGTCTTTCATTCATTCAAACTTGAGTATCTCCACAAACTGTTTTGATGATATATATGAGTCTATATGCACCTATCCAGGCTGCCTTCCCATACACTACATGCTGCAAAATCTGGGGGAAAAAAACACATAAAAGTCACAGCATAACTCAATAAACCAGTTTTACAGCAATCTACTGTATGTTGATGGTTTTGGCAGGTGTGTAAACTGGGTGGGATTGGAAGGTCAACTGCAAGTTAGTCAGGGCATCTGCGTGGGTGGTTGAGTGGTTAACACCCAAGACCGTTTCAGTGAAAAGAAAACATAATTTTTCACCATCTCTCTTTCATGTTCTCTGAATCATGTGTCAATCAATCAAAGCTGGCAGATGAATGGCTGGCTTACTAAGTCACAGTCCTGCCCACAACTAGTATTCTGGGTTACTCAATCTCTTCGCTTATTGGTTGAAAACCCCCAGAGAACTGAGAAATCAAGCACACTGCCTACTGGTGTTGTCATTCACATGATGCCGTACCCCAATGGGTGGTTTTCACATTGGAGCACAAGTATAAGACATGTGACTGTAGACATACACAATCACGTACGGACAAAATGTCCACACCCAAATTAAGCTTCAGTATACTATACACACGTACCCAGTGAGTCAAACATAACAAAAAACTTCTGTCTGTTGCCAGTGTGGACCATGGAGGTCATGGATTTTGGAACCATTTTCTTCTCCATCAACGGGTTTGACAAGCACTAAGACTCCTCACTATCACTCCTCTCTGAGGTGTGTCCTGCACTGTCAGCTGTCTTCCATCCCCAAAAGAAAAAAACCCTTCCCGTTTTCTTGCCACCTTTTTCCAAATCAAATATCAAGAAAGGTGATACCACTTGAAAAAAAGTGATATATAAAGGGATAGGACTATTACACACACCTGGGATTCTTCCGTCTTTCATATTTCTCATATCTTTGTGTTACATCTCAGAGTAGCAATCTGGTTATGCGTGGCTTGAGATCAGATGGTGGATACCATATTTTAGGTAAGAGGTTGACTAGATGGACTCTTGCCAGCATCTACGCCACAGCTGACTGCTTTGCCCGGTTTTAGATGGTAAATTCTGGATGACGAGAGAGGAGCAACGCTGTAATAATAACACTGTTATGTCACCAGGAGGTAATAAGCAGTTATGATAAGTCATTATGGCTTTAATAGACACTGTACCGGAAAAAAACAAAAACCAAACACGATTTGACTTACGGCGGAAGACGTGCGAAGGTGGGAACATGGTCACCCTCCTCTAGGGTAAGTGTAAGTGTGTGTGTGTGTGTGTGTGTGTGTGTGTGTGTGTGTTTGTTGCGTGTTAAGACTTGCAGTGTTTTTCCAAGTAGATTTTAAGTTTATCCCACTGATGATGATCCCCAGGAAGGCACCTATCCTGCATGTGTGTCCATACGTGTTTACCTCCTCAGATATCTGGCCTGTCTGTGTGTTGTATCTCTCCAGCTCTCTCCTCAGCGATGTGTTCAGCCTCTCAAGCTGCAGCACTCTGCGTGCTAGGTGAACACTAAATGATTCATACACACACACGCGCACACACATACACACACACACACACACACACACAAAGTTTTAAACCCCAACAAATGTGATTAAACAAACAAGTGCAGACTAGTATGTCCCTTGAAGTGTCTGTATCATTTTTGTACATTCATGTTTACTTTTGATTCTCAACTTGGATTTAAATGAACTTGTAGTAATACATTTATTTGGAAAGTTTTATGTGGCCAGTGTAACTACTTCAACACTACAACCCAATTCTTTTTCATTGCAGAAGGAAGTTTAAGTTCAATTATGAGAGCAAAAACATATAGGAAAAGTTCTTCCTTTCCATCCAAGAACGGGAAATCTCTCTCGCTCTCGCTCTCTCTCTCTCGCTTGCACACACAATGTAAGAACAGAATACTGTGTCAACACTTCACTTTCTTTTCTAGACCAAGACAAAAAGGTGAAAGGATTTCACTTACATGTGTTTCTAATAATAGACAAGTGTAAAAGAAATACAACAAAGATGGGCATCTGTGCGAGTAGAGGTTTTGGGTCTTACAGTCATGGCTATGACATTGTAATTCTTATTGAAATCCTGCTAGTTTTTTGTTTTTTAAGTCTAACTGCCAATTAGCTGGCAAATCCATCAGGAACAAGTCTGAGTGCAGTAATGTTACAAGCAGTAAGAGAATTCACTCACTGAGAGACTGAGCTAATGGGGGAACAACACTATCATCAATCAGAAAAGTAGTGAATATGAATGGAGGATTATGAAACAAATTCATTTTCATTTTGGAGAGGAAATCTCCTCTTGAAGGAACACTATAGTTAAAAAAAACTTCTTCAGAGTCTCTCTGATGCTGAAGGCTCTGAACATTGTGGGGCTGTCTTGGTTGACATGCCTCTCCAGTGTCACGTGGAGGTCAAGGTCAGGGACAGTACCTGTGGAGTGGCAGACTGGGGTGGTGGTTCCCATATTTAAAAAAGGGGACTAAAGGGTGTGCTCCAATTATCAGGGCATCACATTGCTCAGCCACCCAGGGAAAGTCTACTCTAGGGTGCTGGAAAGGAGGCTCTGACTGACTGTCGAACCTCGGATCCAGGAGGAACAATGCGGATTCCGTCCTGGCCGTGGAACAACAGACCAACTCTTTACCCTTGCAGAAGTGCTTAGGGGGGGGGCATGGGAGTTTGACCAGCCAGTCTACATGTGTTTTGTGGACTTGGAGAAGGCTTATGACCGTGTACCCCGGGGTACTGGGGGAGTATGGGGTACCGGGGCAGTTGTCACAAGCCATCCGGTCCTTGTATATAACCAAAGTGAGAGCTATGTCCGCATTCTCGGCACAAAGTCAAACACGTTTTCGGTAGGTGTCGGACTCCGCCAAGGTTGTCCCTTGTCTCCGATTCTGTTTATGATATTCATGGACAGGATCTCAAGGCACAGCTAAGATGAGGAGTGTGTCCAACCTCAGAATTGCATCTCTGCTCTTCGCAGATGATGTGGTTTTGTTGGCTTCATCAGAACGCGACCTCCAGTGCACACTGGGGCGGTTTGCAGATGAGTGTGAAATGGCTGGGATGAGAGTCAGCACATCCAAGTCTGAGGCCACGGTGCTCTACCGGAAAATGGTGGATTGTTCCCTCCGGGTTGGGGATGAGTTGTTGCCTCAAGAGAAGGAGTTCAAGTATCTCGGGGTCTTGTTCACGATTGAGGGTAGGATGTAGCGGGAGACTGACAGGCGGATTGGTGCAGCATCAGCAGTAATGTGGACATTGTACAGGACGGTTGTGGTGAAGAGGGAGCTGAGCCAGAAATCAAAGCTCTCAATTTACCAGTCAATCTTCGTTCCAACCCTCATCTATGGTCATGAACTTTGGGTAGTGACCAAAAGGGTGAGATCGTGGATACAAGCAGCTGAAATGAGTTTCCTCCGTAGGGTGTCTGGGCTCAGTCTTAGAGATAGGGTGAGGAGCTTGGACATCCGGAGGGAGCTCGGAGTGGAGCCACTGCTCCTTCGCGTCGAAAGGAGCCAGTCGAGGTGTTTCGGGCATCTGATTAGGATGCCTCCTGAGCGCCTTCCTTTGAAGGTTTACCAGGCAGGCCCAACTGGGTGGAGACCCCGGGGTAGACCCAGAACTTGCTGGAGGGACTACATGTCCAATCTGGCCTGGGAACACCTTGGGATCCCCCAGGAGGAGCTGGAGGGCATTGCTGGGGAGAGGGATGTCTGGAGTGCCCTACTTAGCTTGGTGCCACCACGACCCTACCTTGGAGAAGCGGCTGAAGATTAATGAATGAAGGAGAGTCTCTCTGACTTATTTTGAAACTGCACTTGGACACGACTCTGTGCACCGAAAGTTTCTAAATAAGCAGTACATATACACCTCTGAAAATATGTTATCGATGTGCCCAGTAGACACAAATACAAGTAGATAATATGATTGATCAAGATGTGCTGCACCTCTGTTTCAGTCTTCTCTTGGCCGTAGTGGGAACATTGGCTCCATATCCATAGGAGAACAGAACTCTCTCAGCTTCCTCCTCATTCTCAACTGGCAACACACACATACACAGACAAAGATGTAAATTTCAACTAACTTTAGGGTGGCTAGACATTTTACTACTTTTTTTTATTAATCCCCATGGGGCAATTCTTTCTCTGCATTTAACCCATCCTAGCTGTGTAGCTAGGAGCAGTGGGCAGCCACCGTGCAGCACCAAGGGACCAACTCCAGATCTTCTTTCCATTGCCTTGGTCAAGCGCACAGACAGGAGTATTAACCCTAACATGTGTCTTTCTTATGGTGGGGAAAAACCAGAGCGCCCGGAGAAAACCCACCGCAGACACGGGGAGAACATGCAAACTCCACACAGAGGATGACCTGGGATGACCCCCAAGGTTGGACAACCCCGGGGTTCGAACCCAGGACCTTCTTGCTGTGAGGCAACAGCGTTAACCACTGGGCCACTGTGCTGCCAAAGATGTAACCTTGGATGGTGTCTCCTAAGCTCTGCTTTAACTAAATATCCCATCCCCAGACCCCCTAACCAGTGTCTGCGCTGCGTTATTTTATTTCATCGATTAGAGTTGGGGTGAAGAACAGGCATAGGAGTCATTTGATTGCAGTGGTAGAGCAGTCCAGTGTCTCTCTTTATTGGTGTCTCGCTTGTCACTTTACAGAAACAGACGTGGTAATGTTGCAGTTACTGTTGACAGTCTTGCTCTTTTATCATCCTTATATTAATCTTTTGGGCAAAGCTTGGAGAAAAAAAACCCCTTTTGTTGAATGCAAATTCTCCATCTCCCCTTCTCCTACCTAAAGGGTTGGTGGACTTTTACTGTGGGTGCCCATGAGGAATTGGCAGATCAACGTTACTATGTTATGTTAATGTTACTACAGGTTAGCCAATGTCACACACTTGTCAAAAGTCATTGGAAGCCATTTTTATCACTAAGGACTGTGGTACAGTGGCCTACTAGTGGTTAATCAGGGCAACCTGATGGCCCAGGTGTATTACCACTGCACCCATACGTGCCAAGATATCCTGTCAAAATGTATCTATTAATTAAACCTCACTTAAGTATGCAAAGTGCATACTTAAGTTTGCACTAATATGAAGTATATTAGATAAACCCCTTACTGTTTGACCCCTGATAATTACACCCGAAATATACATATCAACAGACACCGGCCGTTTATGCTGGGGATGAGTTGCGAGTAAAAACAAAGAACCTGTGTCTTGATCATTTAATTGTTGAGGCTTTCACTTTTCTGGATGTTCCACTTGTGTTTGTGTTTAGGTAACATGGTGGTGATGCTGTGTGCCTTACTCTCAGCGGCCTGCATAGTGACTTGGTCCAGCTCATGCTCCAGCCTCTCATATGTCTCTAGTCGAGCTGCCTGTTCAGCGTTTCGAGCCTGCAGCTCTGCTGCCCGCCTCTCGGACGACGTCTGCAGCGAGTAGAACTCCTGGGTCAGTACCTGGGGGAAAGAAGTTGTACAGAAGAGAGAATATGACACATTTAAATCGTGAGAATATAAGATAAACTATTCATCTCCAAAGGGACTGCCCTCCCTAGCCCAATGCCTGCTAGGAAAGCCTCCAGCTCCCTGAGACCTGAATTGCTTTAAGTAGGTAAAGACAATAAATAAATAAATGAATGAATTCCTATGGACTTACTGAATTCTTCAGTAGCAAGCAGGTCCACTAAATGTGCAACAAATTAAACTTGCCTAAAAAAGGATATAATAATACAGCTACTTTACAAACTATAGATATTAGAGTAGAGACAGTAATCAAGGCAATGATAGCCTTAAAAATAATATCCTCTCTTAAGAAATGAATATAAATAGAACCAGAACCGGACATTGTCAATTTTAACCAAAAGAAATCTGTATGTATCTGTCGAATATCCTGTCTAGAGCTTTAGAGTCAATGACATTCAAGAACGTATCCATCCATCCATCCATCCATTATCTAAACCGCTTATCCTGCTCTCAAGGTCATGGCCACAGGGATGCTGGAGCCTATCCCAGCATTCATTGGGGAGCAGGTGCGGAGACACCCTGGACAGGCTGTCAGGCCATCACAGGGCCCGCCCACACGCCCCTCCCCCACACACACACCTAGGGACAATTTAGTACGGCCGATTCACCTGACCTATATGTCTTTAGACTGTGGGAGGAAACCGGAGCACCTGGGGGAAACCCACGCAGACACAGAGAGAACATGCAAACTCCACACAGAGGACGACCTGGGACGATCCCAAGGTTGGACTACCCCAGAGCTTGAACCCAGGACTTACTTGTCGTGAGGCGACTACGCTAACCACTGCACCACCCTCAAGAACGTCTATCCATCCATCCATTATCGGAACCGCTTATCTTGCTCTCAGGGTCGCGGGGATGCTGGAGTCTATTCCAGCAGTCATTGGGCGGCAGGCGGGGAGACACCCTGGACAGACCGCCAGGCCATCACAGGGCCTGCCCACGCCACACACACACACACACACACACACACACACACACACACACACAAACATTCATACCTAGGGACAATTTAGTACGGCCGATCCACCTGACTTGCATGTCTTTGGACTGTGGGAGGAAACTGGAGCCCTCGGAGGAAACCCACGCAGACACAGGGAGAACATGCAAACTCAACACAGGGGATGACCCTAAGGTTGGACTACCCCGGGGCTCGAACCTGGGACCTTCTTGCTGTGAGGCAACCGTGCTAACCACTGTGCCACCGTGCTGCCCCTCAAGAACGTATAGTATTAAAAAAAAAAAAATCAGTTGTCTTTGTTGACCGTTTTGCCACAGTCATCACTTTTCACTTTTTCTCATTGATTATCCACTTGATGCTTTACAGTATTACTGGTTTTCATTAGTGATCTGTCACATACATTGCACAAACATTTGTACAAAAAAAAAAAGAAAAAAGAAAATCCGTACCAGCTTCAATTTTTTTCCTGTGGATGACCCTACGCACTCACTTCTCTGTCAGGTGGTACTAGCAAAGACAATTTTCACCACCAGGGATCAATATACTTGACTGCATTATCAAATCTTCTGAAAATATGGGGTTTGTGATTTAGTGCTGATTAAAGTGAAACAGGTAAGCGTCTTTGAATGATATTAATTGATTTTCAAGACTAGATGCTTTGCTTTACAATGATTAACTTGCTGGGAAGACGTAAACGTGTGAAGGCCATATCCCGCTGTACTCACTGACATGTATGACACCCACCATATTTTGTCCTTGTACCCTACAACAAATTGTATTCGTACAATGAAATTTGTTCTCTGCATTTAACCCATCTTATTGTATAGCAGCAGTAGGCAGCTGCAGCGCCTAAAGACCAACTCCAGTTCTTCTTTCCATTGCCTTGGTCAGGGGCACAGACAGGGCTATTAACCCTGGCAGGAGGAAATCGGAACACCCAGAGAAAACCCACGCAGACATAGGGAGAACATGCAAACTCCACACAGAAAGGACCTGGGACGGCCTGGAGTTCGAACCCAGGACCTTCTTGCTGTGAGGCAACAGTGCTAACCAATGGACCATCGTGCCCAGTTTCCATGTTGGCCTCCCCCGAGTATAACATAACAACACTATAAGGGTTGGTAAAGTCATGAATGTTTATACACTGCCAAATGTTTAATATGCAGCAAACCTCACTTTCACAGTTGGCATTGCAACACTGACTAGAACGATGAATTTACTGTGAATGTTACTAGGTTCCCAATTCGTTTTAAATTGTCAACAGTTTTGCATCTTATTATGTGCACTGCATTGGTCTTGCAAACTGAATTTCAATAAGGGACGAAAGGTGCTGTATAGTAAATTGCATTGCAAAGTCAGTAAAATGATATTGACACACATATCACTGGGTCCATCTCTATAGTGACAAACTGTTACATCTTTATTTGCACGGTACCTCCAGTTTCTTCTGCTGTTTGTCACATTCCATCTGGCACTGAGCCAGGGCCTTGGCTGTCTCTTCTTTAACCAACTGAGCACGCTCGGCCTCAAAGGAGTGCAGCTTGGCCTGGTTGGACAGCTCTGCGACCCGGCTGTCTGTACCCAACTGAAGCTGACGGAACCTGGGCATTGTGAGCACATGTTCCTGAGTAAGTAGAGTGAGCATGACCAGTGTGTTGAACAGGTGAAAAGATGTGTTTTATGGAGGATATATATTTATATACACTGATATACATATAAACTTAGCACAAAAAGTAAGGACATTTGTGTTTGGTAGATAATTTCTTTGTTGCAACAATGCTTCTTGGCAATAAATCTTATATCAGGCACCCGATTGTCAGCACCTGGGGTACCAGAAGCTCAAAACAAGAGTCAATAGCAACAGCAAAATAAGCTGTTTGGCATTGGCAGAAAAGATGTGGCGGTAACACTTTAGTATGGGGAACGTAGTCACCATTAAGTAGGTGCTTATTAGCATGCAAATTAACAACATATTGGCTCTTAATTGGTCATTATTACGTACTCATTAATGCCTTATTCTGCACGGCCTTATTATACAACCAGTAAGCCATTAACTATGAGTTTTCCCTCTATAACCTCAGAATTATTGCTTATTAGTAGTACCATCTCAATATGCTTTGCTTAGTATGGACTTTATAAGGTGGTAGTACCACAAGAAGAGTTATTCTCCCTTACTAACACTTAATGAATATGGTCTGTTCTTACATAACAAAACACAAAACTACAAGTGTTAATAGTGTTAAATTACTGTAAATTAAGTTTTTGTTACTTAGAATATGTTCCCCATACTACAGTGACATCTTGATCATTACTAATTCACTAGTAATTAAGTTTTTTTATGTTCCCCATACTTAAGTGTCACCGATTTGGCAAATTTTTCATGGGCACAACCCACATACTCAGCTCTGCTGCTCATCCCACAAATGTATGTTCCTTACAAATTTGGCACCATTTAAAAGGGAAATAAACAGGCTTTCCAATGGTATAAGATTTATTGCCAAGAAGCATTGTTACAACAAAGAAATAATCTACCAAACACAAATTTCCTTACTTTTTGTGCTAAGTATATAGTATAGCTCCAGAAAGTACAATGGGCAAATTAACAATAACTCTCCATTGAAATGACTGGTTCTTAGTCTGTTTTCTGGAATTAGTTGTGTTTTCTGCAATTAGCTGTGTTTTATTCGAGACCGCTTTTATTTTTCTGACAAGGTGTTCGGTGGCACCAAACAGACTGGCAAACATTGAACCAAAGTCGCCTAGCAGGAAGACCTAGTCCTGACAGGGCTTAATTTTGCTTGATCTTTAATGAGGGTAGCTGGCAGCTACAGAGAAGGCTGGAGGGCTTCAACAACTCAAAAGGTTAATGTGTGAGAAAGTGAGAGTGAGAGTGAGTGACAGAGAGAGAGAGTAGGAGACGGGGGGGGGGGGGAGCACAAGAGAGAGAGAGAGAGAGTGAGAAAGATGGTTCTAAACCGAGTTTATTCTCGATTTGAAATTTCTGTTCACGGTACATGTCATGGCAGTGCATCGGGCACAACCTTCACACAGGCATGCACACACAAGCACTCATGTTTTATTAGGGCCAAAGAGGCAGTTGGATAATATTAATAACCTTCTATTACAGCTGACTCTGAGGGATTTCATCATCTGTGGCGTGCAAGCCTGAGCAGTAAGCTCATGGTAACAGATAAGTACACATGATTGACATTTTGTAAGCAATTCTGTCAACGGGGGCTGCATTCTGGATGTTGAGACAGCTATAAGGAAGTCAAACCAATTCTTGGCTAAACAAAAAAAATGGACTAAAGTGTATTCCATGGTGATGTGGCGAGGCATACTCTTTCTCTGTCCAATCACATGCTGTCAGGACTTACTTGGTAATACTTGTGACTATGTACAAGTCCCTTGCTATGGAGCTTCCTTCGCAAACATCTTTGTTAGCTATGACAAGAGTGTTAGCCAACATTCCAAAATAGAACACCGAAATTCTAGTTGGCCCTCCACTCTAGAATGCTCACTGACGCCATTTCAAGCGTGTCCCGTTCATTCTTTGCCCCGAAAATAGAGGCGTGCGTGGGGTTAGGGGTTAAAGGCTTGTGGCAAGCATCTGTCGTTGCTGGCGATACAGTGAGGAGTGGTACATGTGATCTTAGCAAAGAGAGAGAGAGAGAGAGAGAGAGAGAGAGAGAGAGAGAGAGAGAGAGAGAGAGAGAGAGAGAGAGAGAGAGAGAGAGAGAGAGAGAGAGAGAGAGAGAGAGCGGGAGAGGGAGAGGGACGGAGAGAGAGAGGGAGTGAGAGAGAGAGAGACAAGGAATGACCAACAGCTGGTAGTTCGGAGTTGGAGGTATGATTGGCATGTCATGCCACTCACAGAAACTCAATGTCAGCTACAACACCACTGCTGCTGCTGTTTTGTGTGTATTTGTGAATGTTTGTGTTTGTTGGAGCTGCAAAACATTTAAAAAATATATTTTGAGTAACACTTGTGCTGTCAGACTTGATATCTATAGTGGGGGGAAAGAAGCATATTTATACAACTAGTTTTTCAGGGCAGGACGTTTTGTTAACAGTTGTGTGTGTGTGTGTGTGTGTGTGTGTGTGTGTGTGTGTGTGTGTGTGTGTGTGTGTGTGTGTTGGAGTAGGTACCTTTGTTCAATTTAAATAAAAAAACCTTCTTCAACGTACAAGCCGTTTTCCTTGAAGGGCATCCTACACAGAAACTCTTCATACGGAGGCAGCTCTGGTCTCCCAGACAAAAAAATCACAGCCTCTTACAATTTGGACAATGTGTATTGTGATTTTTTTTATTTTTTTTTGTGATAAGGCTTTGACTACTTCGCATTCATTTGTGGAAAGACAGGTGAGGGCAGTGTCACCTGAGGCAGATATACAGAAGAGATACTTGGGAGAAAAAACTCACTGGATAACTCGGATTGTAGGGAATCAATATATCATAATAAACAGACACGTCTTCTTCTATATAGCGCTGCTGAAAGAAAAGGTACAAGGTGCTTCACAATCAGGAAAGTAAAAGGTCAGTTAAAACCACTGACAGAAAACCCTAAATAAAATGACTAAAAAAATTCACAAAATGTAATCCAAGTCACAACAGAAAATGCTATAAAAAGTCACAATACTAAAAAGACCATAGTGAAGATGTCTTTTGTAGTAAAGCTAACTTAACAGAGTCCCTCTTTAGAGTTATCACTGCAACACTTTTCTCATCCTTGTATTTAGCAATGACTTCTCCCCAGCCATCTTCTTCTTCTTCTTTCGGCTTGTTCCCTGTTTCCCAGGGGTCGCCACAGCGGAATCGACAGTTTCCATCGGTACCCTGTGAGGGCACAACACCGATGGCGGTCATGTCAATCCGCATAATGATCTGGCAAAATTTTACGTCGGATGCCCTTCCTGACACAACCACTAACCCTATGGACGGGGGCACAGGTAAAGCGCTGGATGCCATCCCAGTATTCATGGACCTCCGCTTAGTAATGGGCTTAAATTCGGCGGGTTGTCTCGTCTGATCTGAGGTCATAGTCCAATCATGGATGGCGTGCGTGCGAGGCTGGCGGGCTGACGCACATCTCATGGCAGCTGCCTTTGCTCTCAGCGCTCACGGAAACCCCGACCCGCACGCGTAAAAGAAGAAAAAAGTAACTATCGGGTACCCGGAGGTGCACGGAGGGGACGTCAGGGCGAGCCGCCCAGCACCGCGCTTTGTTTCATGGTTCCCAGAGTAGCACCGTAGATGGGGGACCCCACCGCGCAGCCGACGACGCCCAGAGTCATGTCGTTGTTGCCGCCCTTGGGTGAACTCCGCAAGACCGAAGGAAGCGGCCACCCGAACGCCGGCAAAGCCGGCCGGTGGAGGCCCTCCGAAAGCGGGTTAAATCAGCCCATCGATCAACTTCTCCCCAGCCATCTAAATATACTTTATCTTCTTTTTTCACACTTTCAGTTTTTCATTCCTGAGAAGCATGCAGTCAGGCAAGACATACGACCAGCTAACATGAAGCACTTGAGCACTAATACTAGCAGTTACCAAACTGACTTAACATCAGTGAACTCTGACCACTGGGTAACCCTGTGACCCCACCATGTGATCTTTAACAAGAGGGTAAACCACAACCGCCTAGGCCCAGCCACACCCGCCAAATGGACTAATGACAGGCTTTCACTTACTCATCCACAGGCACACTCATCAACACCCACGCATGCACATGTGCACACATGCACACTCACACACACGCACACATGAACACACACGCGCGCGCGCGCACACACACACACACACACACACACACACACACACACACACACACACGTTTGTTTTTTGAAAGGCTATTTGAGGACCCTCATTGACTAAATTCATTCCCTAGCCCCTAACAGTAACTTCATCATCAGAACTAGATGCTTAACTTTAACCCTTACCCTAAACCCAACTCCTAAACTTCAGATAGCTGCATGAAGTGAGGACTGACCAAAATATCCTCACTTGTATGGTTAAAAACTCAAATTGAATGGCGTCCGGGTAGCATAGCGGTCTATTCATCGCCTACCAACACGGGGCTCACCGGTTCGAATCCCCGTGTTACCTCCGGCTTGTCAGGCGTTCCTACAGACACAATTGGCCATGTCTGCGGGTGGGAAGCTGGATGTGGGTATGTGTCCTGGTCGCTGCACTAGCGCCCCCTCTGGTTGGTCAGGGCACCTGTACAGGGGGGAGGTGGAACTGGGGGGAATAGCGTGACCCTCCCACACGCTACATCCCATTGGCGAAACTCCTCACTGTCAGGTGAAAAGAAGCAGCTGGTGACTCCACATGTATCGGAGGACGCATGTGGTAGTCTTCAGCCCTCCCCGGCTCGGCAGAGGGGTTGGAGCAGTGACTGGGATGGCTCGGAAGAGTGGGGTAATTACAACTGGGCTAAGAACAATTGGAAGAAAAAGGGGGGAAAATAAAAAACAAAAACAGACTCAAACTGGTCCTCACAAATAAAACTGAACAAGAACATGCATATGTGAGCGCAAACACAATCAATCCACTTCTAGGTAGAGAGGCTGGGGATACTTTCACACTAGAAAAAAAGTGTCCCTTTTACACAATTAACTTACAATTTCCTTGGCAGTGGCAACTGTTTAGTAGATACAAAATAAAATGTAGTTGGAAGGCTTTCCCTGTTTCTTTCTTTGCTTGCTCTCAACTTGGAAGTAGATCATACATATCAAATTACTGGGCATGTTTGCATTAATTATACAATTTTAGTTTCTGTCATTTCTACACAACAAAATATAACACACCTGAATTTGTTGTGTCAACTGATCAAAATTTATTGACAGTTTAACAGTGGCCTTAAGGCGAAACTGTGGACATTTTCTGGTTATACAGGGTTTGAGTACTTTCTTGAAGTGGCCTGCAAAAAGTATTGCAGCAGAAATGAAAATGCTTGGCTCTCTAAAAAGTAGTGAAACTATGCGAGATGCCGGTATTCACAAATCAACTGTAGCTGTAGAAGGAGCAGAAGATGCTCCCCGTTCCCAACCACAATTTCTCAGGTTAATACAGGGCTGCACACCAGTGAGCATACTTTACAAGACCACTTCTCTAAATTTTCAACCCCTGTTGCTTGGATGCACTTCAAAGAAGGAGCATGTGAAACGTGTTGATGCCTGTGATAAACCACTGTAAGTGATACGACAAAGTAAAACTCACTGTTCTAGTAGTTGGTTGTATCTGGACTGCATGTCTCTCTCAGCAGCTATTGCTCTGTCCTTCTCCAAAACGGCGTTGTCTCTGGCCTCACGCAAGTTCCTGGACGTAATGCACATACATGTGCATCCACAGATAAACACAAACAGCGCAATCAAAAGATGCCCTCCTACCACATCACAAAAGCCAATGCTTTACGCTTTTCTACTGAGTGGTTGTCACCTAAAACCCAATATTTTGCAATGACCTTAGCCATTAATAATTGTCATGTGTACCTTTTGTTCTTTCAACTGCTAATTTGTTGCCAAGTAAAGTTAAATGCTCATTGATTTAATGGCAAAAAAGTGAATTTTTAATCCTTGTGTTTCCTGTTTTTATATCTGCTGTACTTGCTTTTAATTTCAGACACATTGCTCCCATTTGAAATAATGGCAGAGGTTCGAAACCAGCTGTGGCTTGGCATCTGAAAACTCAATAATCAGAGCTTCCATGCAATTTTAGCAAACTGGAAGACTTTGTGGTTCAGTGATTGCCACTATGGTGAAGGAAAATTCAAAACACTTGTTCTTTGGAAGGGTATAATGGTGCAGCACCATCACAGCAATAAAAAGTTGGGATTCCACAGTACATCTGCACTTGACAATCTTTGAAATTGTTTCAGTCCTTAGACAAATCTGTGACAAGCACTCTTTGAATCATTTTTATCATATGAACAAGCCTGCAACTGCCCTTTGCTTTTTTTTCAAAATGTAGGTCATTAACAACTGTTAACCCCTTTGTTGGCACGGGGTCACATTTTCCATCCTTCTTTTACCCAGCACACATCTTAAAGGGCATATAAGACAAAACCGGCACCTGTTCTCCCTCTCGTACATCTCCCTGGAGGTTCTCTGCAGGTTGTCTATCTCCTGACTAGTCTTCAGCCTAATGTTCTCCAGCTCCTCTCGTAATTTGGTCTCATACTCCGTCTTGTAGTGGTCTCTGGACAGGAAAAGAATGCAAATGTAGAAAGAGGAGCGGGTGACAAAGGGAGGCTGCACAAGTCTTGAAACTATTTAAATCAAGCTATATCAGATAAGCCACACATAAACACACAGTAGGAGGTTTTGAATGAAATCATCTTCAGTTAGATTTTCTTGGGAGAGATTTTAAGGGGTAGGGTTTAAAAACGAAGGTCTTTTTTCCCCTTCAAGTGTTTTGTAGCGCAGGTTAGAAAAACACCACTACTTTTTCATTTGTCCAAGACACTAAATATTAAGTGTGTACGTTTTACAGTGGAAAATTACAAGTGAATAGTGTGGAACAATAAAAGCCAAGTCTTTATTTGGTGCTAGACTAAGTTATGTATGTAATAAAGCACTTTGACTGTGGCCTATAAAAGATATCAGATATGACAGCTGAATATGACCCAACATCTGCTGTAATTGGTGTGCAATGACAGAAGCCAAACCTGGATGCCATATATTTCTCATAGGCCTCCTCTCTGGCTTTCTTAGTGTCCTCTAGATGTACCTGAATCATAGAACACATGAAATGGCAGCCTTTCAGACATGGACTTGACATTAAATAAAACCTTCAGGAATAAATGAGTCTTCTGGCTGTCTAACACCATGTACCTGGAGCCTTTCCAGGCGGTCTTCTTCATGTGCACAGCGAACACTGAGCTCTACATTCTGCCTGTGTAGGTATTCCTTGTCTGTTTGTAGCAGAGTCACAGACTGCTGCAACGTGGCCACCTGCAGGAGGACATGGGTAGAAAAACAGCTCATATTTATATTGCAGCAAAAACTAACATAACTGACGAGACTTGAAAAGGTACAGTTACACAAAGCAGCAAAAGCAGGAAGTAATGGTGTGATAAATTGAAGGTCTCAGAATATTCTTTAAGGCAGGTTGGTGTGTGTGTACCTCTTTGCTAAAGTTGTCCCTCTCTCTGGTTAGAGCGACGTGAGAGAAGTCCAGAGTCTCTAGTTTCCTCCTCAGTTCCTTCACCTCTGCCTCAAAGTTGTCACGCTCACTACACACCACAGTATAAAACAACACTCAGACAAACATGCCTATGTGCCAGGGATATTACTAAGATGGGAAAAGGTATATGAAGAGTCATACATCAGCAAAATGCAAAACTTTGTTCCATAATAAAAAACTCAAAACTCCTGCAAACACATCCTGTGTACACTCAAAAAGTGCCATCCAGTTCTAAGTGAGACCTGTGATTTTCCCGCCCACACCAAAAAAAGACAACCCTGTTAAGTACAAA
Organism: Lampris incognitus; assembly: GCF_029633865.1. Lineage (NCBI taxonomy): Eukaryota > Metazoa > Chordata > Actinopteri > Lampriformes > Lampridae > Lampris > Lampris incognitus. Next base: position 23,884,954 of record NC_079223.1, on the reverse strand, counting down.
CCAACAAATAAGAGACCTGAGGCCTGTTTCACAAAGCAGGATAAAATAGGTTGGTAGATTAACTTCGGGCTAAATCCATTTTTTTTGTCACACTAAGGCTGGTTAAGTTTATAGGTTGGCCCCAAAAAATATGAAAAGAAATCCCTCCTTACTGATGAACCCATTGAGCAAATTCCATCACCATTCTACGAGGAACCCATCACGGACAGAGTAAGAAGGGCTCACAGGTCAAAGGCATTTAGATCATCAGAACTAATCTGCTTTGCTGATGATTTGTGATTGGAAATATAAATTCTCGGCAGAGATCAGCCTACCTTTAAAGCATTGTACCGCTAATGTGATTCATCAAAGTCATATCTTCACTGCCACCTTCGTGATGACAGTGATGAGCATCTTTACAAATGCATTTATACTATTTAGATTTGCCCCCTCCTGCAAATCTGTCAAGTCTTGGCATCAGCCTGTGTCTGCAACAAGTAGCTTGCATTAGACTGGTTATAATTTTTTTTTTGGACCCCCCCCCCTTTTCTCCCCAATTGTACCTGGCCAATTACCCCACTCTTCCGAGCTGTCCCGGTCTCTGAGGAGTTTCACCAGGGGAACATAGCGTGTGGGAGGATCATGCTATTCTCCCCCTAGTTCCCCCTCCCCCCGAACCGGTGCCCTGACTGACCAGAGGAGGCGCTAGTGCAGCGACCAGGACACATACCCACACCCGGGCTCCCCTCCCACAGACACGGTCAATTGTGTCTGTAGAGACACCCGACCAAGCCGGAGGTAACAAGGGGATTCGAACCGGTGATCCCCGTGTTGGTAGGCAACAGAATAGACTGCTACACTACCCGGACACCCCTTGACTGGTTATTTGACACAGTCTCTGATTGAACATACTCAAAATTTATTTGGAAAGAGCTGGGTGGACTGTACAAGCTGGTAACCGGGTACATGAGATTGGCACCTTTTTGTTTTTTTTGTGTTTCACAAAGATACATGGCCAATGTTATACTTCCTTTGTGAGACAAGCGCCTGGGTTAAAGAGGATCAGGGAACACTGGCTATCCAGACAAAGTCATATCTATGAGAGCACAGATGAAAACAAAAAAAGAGCAAGGGGTCAGACACACAGACACACACCGTTTGAGGTTGGGGTAGTTCTCTCGTCTATAGTCTCCCTCCAGGTTCTGTTGCTTGGCGTCAGCAAGTTCTAGGGTCAGTCTCTGGCTCCTCAACTCCAGCTCTGTACGCAACCTCCTCTCCTCCTCATAGCTCTGCATGGATGCACACACGCACACAAACATACTAGCACTGAAAATATTTATAACTACATCAGAAAGAGAGACTTGATGGCAGAGAAGAGACAGTGAAGTGGAGACATTTCTGCTCTGGGATGGAGATGGCATTACTTACGATGGACGCCTGCGCTTGTGCTCCCAACAATTTGTGCAAATACTTTGTCTTATGTCTATTTTTTTCTAACTTTCTTCACACGAAACACTCATACCCCTTTTCCACCAAATTAGCTCTGGTTCTCGAACCGGTTCCGTTCAAGATTCTTGGAACCTTGGTGCTATCAAACAAACCAGCCTGCATTGCTCCTGATTTTGAGCAGAACCATTGTAATCAGGGATGCGTCACCTGATGCAAAAAATAGGTGTACTGTCTCTTTAATTGCTCTGCCATCCATCCATTATCCAAACCACTTATCCTGCTCTCAGGGTTGCGGGGATGCTCGAGCCTATCCCAGCAGTCATTAGGCGGCAGGCAGGGAGACACCCTGGACAGGTCGCTAGACCATCACGTGTCAGTCTTTTTAAATAAAGAAGCATATTAAAAAAAACCTCCATGAGTGTGCAATTTTTACATCAGTTTGACGGCGATTTTAAAATATAATTTACTGTGACGGCAGAGCAATTAAAGAGACAGTACACCTATTTTTCGCATCAGGTGTGCCATGGGTCTCAATGGTTTCGTGTTTGTTAAATGACTGTATGATCACTTTTAATTGGGAGCAGAGTCGACGCCAGGACACATCAGACAGGCAGCATTTAAATTTCAGTTGACTTTACACATACACACACACACACACACACACACACACACACACACACACACACACGCATGCACGCATGTCTAGGAGATATTTAACACTAGATATTAAGCACTCAGCCTTGTGATGGCCTGGCGGCCTGTCCAGGGTGTCTCCCCGCCTGCCGCCCAATGACTGCTGGGATAGGCTCCAGCATCCCCGTGACCCTGAGAGCAGGATAAGCGGTTTGGATAATTGATGGATGGAATTTATTTTAATTAGCACCCCATCCCACAGAAAAGTTTTAGTTATGCCTGCATATAAAAAAAACTGTAGTTTGTTTATTATTTGTTCTTGCGTTCAAGTGTACCCAGCCCTGGCCAACTCTTTGAGTATTTCAGCATACAGCTTACTCTTTCTTGTGCTACTTTTGAGCTTTTCCTGAAATTCGGGAGATGACTAAATCGTCACCAAGCAGACCACTGTACGCCCTTTTTCTGACGATTTGTTGCCTTCTCCATCTCTCTTTCCAACCTACAATATGACACGCCCACAGGTGTCATCACAATTCCCACTTCAGGCCCTATTATTTTTTGGTTCCAGCTGGGAACCAACATTGCGGGTTCTGAACCAATTTATTTTTGGTCAAAATGTTCCAAACGGTTCAAAATTAGGTACACAAACCGGAACACAACCCGTTCCATGTTGGTGGAAAAGGGGTATCAGGGACTTATCACATATGATCGGGAAATTTTACTCGCTTATGGGATCATCTGTACTCATTATTTTTATGAGGTTTTTCACCCTGGTTAGGACTGGCCTTCAGAGCTCCTCAGGGGCCAGGAAAACAAAGGCTTACCTCCCCCCAGGCAGTGGAGAAAACACCAGGGGATGCGCACACCAGTGTGCAGAACAAGCTGCGGGCCCAGGCACACAGGATACTGCTTACCAGTATCCTCTTAACCAATGTCCAATCCCTGGACAACAAACTGAATGACTTTAGGGCCAGGATCAGGTTCCAGCGGGATTTTACAGACGGCAACGTTCTCTGCCTCACGGAGACATGGCTCACTCCCACGGTGCCGGACCCTGCCATACAGCTGCCCGGATTCTTCATACACCCCAAGGACAGGACGGAGGATTCGGGAAAAACCAGAGGCAGTGGAGTGGCTATTGTGGTTATTACGATGAATGGGAGATGATGCAACGAGGGGAACGTCAACCGGATCTCGGACTTATGCTTGCCCGCCCTGGAATACCTGGCTCTGAAGTGTCAGCCCATTTACCTTCCAAGGGAATTCTCCTTGTCTATAACTGTCAATGTTCATATTCAACCACAGTCCAACACCGTTACAGCATTCTCAATTCTGTACAAGGACATCTGTTCACTTCAGTCAGCTAATCCAAACACTGCGCTGATCATTACAGGGGACTTCAACAAAGTGAACCTAAAAAAGTTTTACTGGATTTTTTCCAACACAGCACATGTAACACCAGGGAGGAGAGGACCCTGGATCACTGCTGCACACAGCATAAAGATGCATATAAAGCCATCTCCACACCGGCATTTGGTAAGTCAGACCATGCCACCATCCTACTAATGTCAACATATAAACAGAGGCCAAGGCGCTAGACTGCCCAATCAGAGGCCATACTGCAGGTCACTCTGGATGATGTGGATTGAGAGGCGTTCCAGAGTAGCTCTGTCGGTGATATTATTCTGTTTATGGAAGCGGTGCTCGGCTACATGCAGTTCCTGAAAGGGGAGACTGTACCTACCACCACAGTCAAAGAGGTTTTTTACACAGCCTTTTCAAGGCCGGAACGTTGTGCCATTAATCCACAGAATGGGGAGCATTGTTGTTCTGGCATTAAGCCAACAGCGGAGGTAGTCACAGAGCCGAATCAACTTCTGTAGGTGTTTTTACACAGAGATCCTACAATACTGCCATAATGGAGACCCATCTTTGTTTTGTTTTTACATTGAAGAAACAAAGTCGGCATAATGCCTTCCCACTGTGTGATTTTACATAGCATGCCGGTATTCCGGAAGCAAAGGCGGCGTGACAGGATAAACAACAGTGTCGGCTGTCCCATCCTGCCAGCTGTCCCTTTTACACAGACATCAATTTGGCTCTGTGACTATCTCCGCTGCTGGATTAACACTGGAACAACAATGCCTCCATCATCCGTGCTCATAAGTTTTACACAGAACGGCGAGGCGAATTAATGGCGCAATGTCCCCACCTTGAAAAAGCTGTGTAAAAAGCCTTTGTGTGAAAGGGAAAGCCAGCAGGACGGGACAGCCAACGCTGTTGTGTTACATGTTGTGACGCCTCTTGTTTCCAGAACGCCGGCAAGCTATTTAAAAATCACGCACTGGGGCGCCTTTATACTGCCTTTGTTTGACTCAGGGTATCAAGATAGCTAGGGACTACCCCAGAGTAGTCCAACCTTGGGGTTCGTCCTGTGTGTGGAGTTTGCATGTTATCCTTGTGTCTGTGTGGGTTTCCTCCGGGTGCTCCAGTTTCCTCCCACAGTCCAAAGACATGTAGGTCAGGTGAGTCGGCCATACTAAATTGTCCCTCGGTGTGAATGTGTGCATGTGTGGGCCCTCTGATGGCCTGTCCAGGGTGTCTCCCTGCCTGCTGCCCAATAACTGATGTGATAGGCTCCAGCATCCCCATGACCCTGACAGCAGGATAAGCGGTTTGGATAATGGATGGATGCATGGATGGATGTTTGCTTCAATGTAAAAAAACAAAAAACAAAGCTGGCATAAAGACAGACCTTCATTACGACTCTGTGGTATCTACCGAAAGCCATGGGTAGATCAATCCATCCGTGAGGCTGTAATGCGTGCACCGCTTCCTACAACACAGGGCTGACAACCGGAGACATGGAGGATTATAAGGCAGCTTCCTACAACCTATGTAAATGAGTGAAGGAAGCCAAGAGGAAGTATAACGAAAAGATGGAAGCCCAGATTTTTTTTTATTTTTTTTTTAGATTTTTATTGATCCCTGTAGGGAAATTACGCTCTACATTTAACTCGTCCTAGCTGTGTAGCTAGGAGCAGTGGGCAGCCGCCGTGCAGCACCTGAGGACCAACTCCAGTTCGTCTCGCCATGCCTCAGTCAAGGGCACAGACAGGAGTACTAACCCCAACATGCATATCTTTTTTGACGGTGGGGGAAACCGGAGCACCCGGAGAAAACCCACCGCAGACATGGGGAGAACATACAAACTCCACACAGAGGGCGACCTGGGATGACCCCCAAGGTTGGACAACCCTGGGGTTTGAACCCAGGACCTTCTTGCTGTGAGGCAACAGTGCTACCCACTGTGCCACCGTTTCAGCAGTTGGACACCAGATGTCTGTGGCAGAGCATGCAGACTGTTACAGGTTATAAAGGGAATCCCCTCCCCGTGGCATGTACTGACATCTCTCTGGCGTAAATTAAATTCATTTTATGCGCATTTTGAGACTAATCCCACCATCACTTGCCCCCCAAACAGCATGAATGATGACCCTGCTAGAAAAGTAAGCATGCTCACTATCACTGAGCATAACGTGAGCAGGTCATTTAAAGGAGTAAATCCAAGGAAGGCATGTGGCCCAGATGGCATCCCAGGGCACGTCCTAAGATCCTATGCCGGCCAGCTTGCTCCTGTTTTCACCACCATATTCAACCTCTCCCTCACAAAAGCCACAATCCCCCTGCCTCAAATCCTCTACTGTTATACCTGTTCCGAAAACCTTCCGTCCCGCATCACTGAAACCACTACCGGCCAATAGCACTAACTTCTGTTGCCATGAAGTGAAACCAGTATTTCATGCTGTCTGGAGACGAAGACAAAGAAATGTAATGTTTCTAATGCACGCAACAGGGCAATACAACAATGCTGACAGTGGAAACAGCTGATTAGTCATGTGAGTTAAATGTTTGTTACATCAGCACTTTTTCAGCAAAGGTGTTCCCATCTCCCATTTAGCGCATTAAAAGGCAAAAATCACCTCAAACGAATGTAAAAACTTTTTTGCGAAATAGAGGAAGTTTTTTCAATCTTTGCCATTTCCATAAACCTTTTCTAATGCAATACTTCAAAATGTGCATAAAAATACATCATGGAAACACCCCTAGTGACTCCTACAGGTGGTGGGGTTCCTGTACAGCTGCAAGGGGATCTAAGGGAAATAACAAGGGCATGCACACACCTATGACATTCCTGCAGGAGAAACCTGCAGGTAGAAGTTGAAAAGAAGCAGTTGATTGGCTCAACATATATTGGAGGATATACATGGAACTGTATGCTTTCCCAAACCAGGAGACTGTGCAATGGTACATATGTATATGTGTGTGTGTGTGTGTGTGGGAGGGGGGGGGTTACCTCCATAAAGGTCTTCATCTGGGTTCTGTGTGTGTCCAGCTCTTCAGTCAGGCTCTCTCTCTTCATGTTAAGTTCCACCAGCTGGCCCCGCAAAGGAGTCATCACTTCATAAAAACGGATCTGAGGCCAACAAACGAACATGCATGTACAATCAAACAAACATGCAAATTAATCAATAGGCAAACTCTCTTTAAGGTTTCATGTTATTGTTACGTCTTCCTGCTTATTGTGCCCCTTCTCCTCCCAAAGATCCAGTGTTTCCATTGCCTACGAATGCGTTGAGTGACCCAGCTTAGTCCATTACCTGACATCTTCAATAACAATGTCGTGAAGGTGTACTTTTACTTTAGGGCTGCAAAATTCATTATGTGGGACTGAATTTCATATATTCAGTTTGCACAATCAATTATCATCCACCCATCCATTATCCAAGCCGCTTATCCCAATTGAGGTTGTGGGGATGCTGGAGCCTAACCCAGCAGTCATTGGGCGGCAGGCAGGGAGACACCCTGGACAAGCCGCCAGTCCATCACAGGGCATCGTTTATCATAGAACATTCAAATTCAAGCAAAAGTGAAACATTTTGCTTAGTGTCTGCTGTAGTCAGAAGAAATACTTGAAATACTAATTGAGGGAAAATGTGAAAAAAATTATTTCTCAAATCATCAATTGTGGAAGGAAAAATTGCTCATATAATGACGTGTAATCCATATATAGTTCACGATCATTGCAAACATAGTTGTGTAATATGCTGTGTAGTCATTTAATCATATGCATATAGTCATTTAGGTTACGTAAGTAATCAATTGTTTTATTTTAGATGTATAGCAACTGTAAAAATAATGGTGTCAACAAAGGGTAATTGAGCTGAAAGACACCGTTAAGTTTCTGGAAAACAATAATTGAGAGACCTAACCCACTACAGTCACTAGATGGCAGTATGTAAAATAATGTTCTGAAAGAAAATAATGGTGTATAGAGGGACATGGTTTGAAGTGAAGGAGCACGGCACAGTGGCGCAGTGATTAGCATGGTCGCCCCACAGCAAGAAGGTCCTGGGTTCGAGCCCCAGGTTAGTCCAACCTTGGGGGTCGTCCCGGGTCATCCTCTGTGTGGAGTTTGCATGTTCTCCCTGTGTCTGCGTGGGTTTCCTCCGGGTGCTCTGGTTTCCTCCCCAGTCCAAAGACATGTAGGTCAGGTAAATCGGCCATACTAAATTGTCCCTACGTGTGGATGTGTGTGTGTGTGTGGATGTGTGTGTGTGTGTGTGTGTGTGTGTGTGTGTGTGTGTGTGGGCTCTGCAGTGGACTGGTGGCCTATCCAGGGTGTCTCCCCGCCTGCCACCTAATGACTGCTAGGACAGGCCCCAGCATCCCCGCAACCCTGAGAGCAGGATAAGCGGTTTGGATAATGGAATGGAATGGATAGATAGAGGGACATGGTGCGAAGTAAAGGAGTGGCCTGAGTTTAAGCTCCACATGGGGCGGAGTTAGAGGTACAGTATAAAAGGTGTGCTTTCAGAAGCTGCTTCAGTTGCTCCCGGGACCAGCTCGGCTTGTTGTACTTGATTTGTATTAATGCAATAAACCTATTTACATGAGATCTGAAAGTATTGGACATTGAGTGATTGAAACTGATTAGTGTGCAGAGAAGAAATTCTCCCACACAATCAACTAATGAGGAGATTCTTGTTAAACACAATATCGAGCAAAATTACTATAATTTTGGCCAGAATGGTGGGGCCCTACTGGGTACCGAACTCAACACTTTCAAGGGTACCGACCAAATTACAATCAATTGGTGCCAAATTTCAGTACCTTGAGAGCGGGTTGTGTTGTGAATTAAAATAAATATTGCTAAGATTCCTTATTAGCCCTTCAGAAAAAATCTCTCATTGTTTACCACTCGTTGCAAGTGCGTATCTGGGTGAGAGATAATAGAGAGAGAGCGAGACCAAGTTACCCCTCCCCTAAACCTACAGCTTGTTCAAGTTGGGCAAAGCAGTTCTTTTCAGTGTACTGAATCATTAGAATCAGTTCATTAAAAAGATTTGTTCAAAAGATTGGTTTTTCCCGAATTGTTCAGTGCTTGACCAGAGCTCTGACTGCATAGTCCCACTCACTGAAATGAAACACCACCAAACGTTCAGTTCAGCTCACTAACTAGTGAACTGAGAACGGTCGTTCATGAAGGATAAGCCAGTGAGCTGAGAATTTAACTGGGTAAAGATACCGTTTGCAAACTGAAAGCTGCAATAACAAAGTCCCACCCTATTATGTACAGCATGTTCATTTTCGCAACACCTAATTACTAAGTAAACTATTTGGTACTACTTCCTACTTCGAGACTTGAATACATGACATGGATGGAGGGAGAGTTAGAGGGGTGGGCTTGAGCACTCTGCAACCGTCTGTAACTGCCCAATCTGTACCGCAAACGCGATTTGTTCTACGCACATGCCATGTTGTTGTCATTGGCTCATGCAGGCACAAAGTAAGCATGGTTAAGGTTAGGGTTAGGTTGAGGTTAGAACAAATTGGGTTTCCGGTACGGATCAGGTAGTGACAACGGTCAGGACTCAGTGAACCAGTGAATGAACATGCTCCTTTACCTTGCAGTGAAAGGATCTGAGACAGTCTCGGGCTCAGCCACCCGGTTTTCATATTGTACCTTTGACCACGCATCGTAAACTACGAAAGGTGGTGAGATTTTTAAAATTCAGGGATTGTCAAACGTGACCTAGCTCATTCTAAATATGTGAGTGTAAATTGAGTGACTGTATCCCTGCATGTTCGTTCGCAACTGCTTGAGAGCTCAACTGTGTGTCTGACTTTCTTGTATAAGAAGTGGGGTTGTTGTGACGCATCTAGTGTGTTGGTGTAGTGTTCTGTGCCTGTCACGTCTCACTCTCAACCTTCATCGCTGGCTAGCAGAAATGCGAACAGGACAGCTGAGTACATAAGTCTCTCCCTGCCAGTACATAGCCTCTCCAACAGCAAGCCCTATGTAGTGCCTCCTCATGGTGACACACGGTAGCTGGGTACACCTTGGACCCTGGCTGAACTACAAGGGACTATGAGGAGGTCTGGCCCCTAGACGTGCGGTAACCAGGCCCACCTGTGTGTGGATATTCCCTGATGTCAATGAACCAGCCTCCAGCTATGAGTTAAATAGTGCCACTGCCTAGTGGTTACCTCGGGAGAGGAATAGGCTACGGGAGTAAACCCCTACAGAAAATCAACGTCTACAGTGCTGTTGTGTTTTGCTTTTCTTGCCCTTTTGTATCTGTTTAAGTGGGAGAGCACTGCTGGCGTCATGTGTGGCTGCCGCTTCTCCCTCCCCCCTTCCCATCCACCCCTGTACGTATGTGTTAAGTTTATCTGTTGTCTTGTTTCACCCCGTTTATTGTAAAGAAACTTTGAGTGTTAGAAAAGCGCTATATAAGTTTAATTTATTATTATTAACTGAACTGACTGAGATGAATGGATTGTTTCAGGAAGTGATTCAGCTCAGTTCATTTGCCAAAAAAATTTTCGCGAATGACACAACACTAGTTCAAGTCCAGCACAGTCAGGGCAATGGTGAGCCGAAAACGATCACAAGTGTGGTTACACTTTTCCAAACTTGGCGCAGACAGCACTCGCTGCACTATTTGTAATACGAAATGAAAATCTGAATTATAAGTTTGGACCTATTTTTCTCCCACGGTGCATACACAACTGCTGCCATGGGCTATGCATTGCAAATTGTGGCCAATCACTCACTCACGGACAACCTGAGAAGAGCAATTAGTAGGACTCACTCACAACTAGCTAGTTTTCCTCATCATGACACTTTCAGGATAGGACTAATCCTTGGAACATAATCGCAGCAAATGTCAGGGTGCAATTGTTCCCTCATCTCTGTTATGCATAAGAGAGTCTTGAAATGGTAGAAAAACGTGAGTATGACACAAACGCAAAGATCGCTGTTAAAGTTGATCTTGAGGGAGAGCAGGAAAGGGATAGCGAAATCCCTGCTATGCACAGGTGTGCTGTGGGTTTGGATGGTTTCGTGCTTGCTTACAACTGAAGTAATTACTATTTTGTTATTACAGAGAGAGTAAAGTACCAAAAAAAGGTGCCGCTGGGTACCAATACCAAATTCCAAGTACCAGTACAAATGTGAATGGTACCCAACCCTAGGCCCTACATTCCCAGTAAACATTTGAATGTATAGCCCTTCTATTACCCAGTGCTGAATGTGTTTGAAATTTTAATGATCAAATCCTTGTTGATTTGAACCACTACACCAAATGCCACTTGAAACCCTGTAAGCATTTTTTTTAGTGCTTTCCTTTCGTCCAAATTTTGCATGTCCAATTTCCTGTTTTCTTACCATTACACAATGCCTACAGTGGTTAGAGAGAGTGTGGACCTCCAAGTACATCCACCGATACACATGAAGCCAATCAACTGCTTCCTTTTACATGCCAGCTGCAGGCTGCTCTGGGCAAAAGTTTCATGTGCAGAGGTTTACGTTCATATCCATCCGCAGCTATAATCCTTTTGACATGTCAAGAATATCCTGATAATGTGTCACCAAGCATGTCTCCTCTTTCGCATTACTATTGCAAGGGCCAGATAATAATTCAATATTATCATTTAACGTCTTTCAATGGTATTGTATCATGACGTCATACATGGACTGCATTTATATAGCGCTTTGCTAGTCTACTGACCACTCAAAGTGCTTTAAAAAGTGTGCCTCACATTCACTCATACATTCACACACTGATGGTGGAGGCTGCATGCAAGGTGCCAACCTGCTCATCAGCAGCAGTTTGGGGTTCAGTGTCTTGCTCAAGGACACTTCAACACATTCTCTGGAGGAGCTGGGGATTGAACCAGCAACCTTCTGATTACTAGACGACCCGCTCTATTTCCTGAGCCATGCTGCCCAATAAATACATAAATTTGTTTTCTACATTAATGATAATGAGAATATATTACCTATTCTCTATTTCCCACTCTACTACTACTACTACTTTCTAAAAAGTGGTCTAAAAATTTTCAGGTTTCATTTGAAAACTGGTTTTGGCTTGATACATTACCCAACAGTTCAATGTGATAAACCTCAGTTGGATTCTTAAATATGGCATTTTTGCATGTGTAAGCAGGTATCATGATATTGTGTGAAATTCTATATTAACAGTGAGAAAAATATATTCCACATTGCCGAGCACTAACTTGCCCTTTACTTACCGCTACGTATTCAGGGATAGAGAGTTTCTCCTCAGGGAGATCACGGAGCTCCTGATACCTGTCCTGGGAGATGTCCAGGTCCCTGAGGGACTTTCGTAACTCTCCGGCTCTCTCACACAGCTGTCTGTTAGTTTCCTCCAGCTGCTGCTGCCTCAACAGAATGGTATCCATCTCCTGCTTACGCATTGCCTGCTGCTTCCTGGAGTCAAAGCAAAGGATGGGATAATATCTATTAGCTTAGCTCCAACAGTCCAATATCTTACCGGCCATTTGACAGAATAGAGAATTTAAGAAAGCAACCCTGTTCATAAAATTTATAAACCAGAAATTAACAACTTTTGAATTCTCAAAAATAAACACATTTATAAAAGCATAAAGCTGAGTGAGGAAACATATATGTATAAGAAAGGTGAATCAGTTCATCTGGACACAACGTTTATTGGGAAAACGTTTCATCACTCATCTAAGTGACCTCTTCAGTCTCAACTGACCTCAGGTATCCCCACCCTTACAAACAATACAGTGGCATAACGGCTGAAAACGATCAGTTTCATGTGCAAATTACCATGACTAGTGTTACAATGGCAATGTGTACTAGTCACAGAAGACTGGAGAATGGTTGCAATCACAGCATTGTTGCCATTTTACAATTGTTTATTTTGTAAAGTATATTATATTATTATAAACAATACAGTATATTATACTGTATTGTTTATAAGGCTAAGGATACCTGCAGTCAATTGAGACCGAAGAGGTCACTTATACCCCTTTCACACTAGCCAAAAAAACCCGCTAACATTCGCCTTTGGTGGTGAATGTTACATTGACCAAAGGCGGATTTTAGCAGGTTTTTTGGCCAGTGTGAACACGCCATTTGATGAGTGAAGAAGCATTTTTCTCAATAAACACTGTGTCCAGATGAACTGATTCATCTTTCTGTGATTTTCTTAACTGGATTATTGAGCATGCATAAAGACATACATACTGGTAACACATACATTTAAACAACACACATTACTGGATGCATTTCAATGAGCTGCATAGAAATTAAATTTTCCCCAAATTCCCCTGGGGTCCTGTAAGATACCATTACAATGAATTTGTAATATTGCTCTTGCATCCTACAAGTTCGCATGAGAGCTGAATAACGAATGGAAAAGGCTTGCAAAAAAGAAAAAGAAAAAAAACAGGGTTCTTGCACCTGATTTCCAAATATTAACTCCTTAATTTGAGTTGATCATATGATATAAATTAGGTCTCAATATGATGAATGGTGTACCAGCTGGTTTTAATATCTTGAGCTACTTGTTCAAGACTAGTCCCTAACAGCCAGAAGAGAACAACAGTAAATCAAGGTCACATCTTATCTCATTTATCTGTTTCCATGCATGACTCTGCCAATCACCACCTGCCATGGCCCCCACCTGTTCTCCTCCTGGGCGAGTTTGAGCTGGCTGTCCAGACGGAGGGCCAATACTTGTTTCTGGTGGAGGGCATCATTGAGCTTCTCCTCCAATTCCTCAATCTGCAAAGGTGGAGCACACTCCATTTAAACAAATATTCGATAAGGGGGTCCTCTTGCTCTCCTGAGCACCGTCTCGGGTTAGACGCGTCCCTACCTTGGTCAGATGGTCGGCCTTCAGGTTGTCTATTACCAGGTTCCTCTGAGATAACTCGATTTTCAGCAGCTGGAGGTTGTGGAGCAGCTCCTTCCTTTCGATCAGCTGACGGGTCACCTTCTGAGAGCCGTCCCGTTGCTCGTCGGAGGAGGAGACGTCTTCGGTGGGTACAGTGGTCTCCAAGCTGATCTCCTCCGACTCCATGTCCAAGGAACTGGACGTATTCGCCGTCGGAACCATCTGCTGCTTTTTAGGAGCCATTTTTCTTATTGAAGGGTGTGTCTCGGATTCGCGTCCGCTTTTAGTTTGTTAGCTTACTTAACAAGGTCCTCCGAGATTAAGGATTAGACAGAGAATCAAGAGTCCGTTGACATCACACCGTTTGCTTCGTCGAAGTGGATTTGTAACGGAATATGCAAACGCATTGCCAATCTAAAATGGGGAATCTGCAATCCCGCACCTGAGTTTACGTATAAACAAACATTAACTACCTACAACAATAAGGTAATAAGGGCACGGTAGACTGTTGACATATTCAAGATGGCACCAACAGGTGACCGGCTGTTTTTGTTTTCAAGGGTCCCGCTCCGTACCGCCTGGTGACCGCCAGCTCAACGAGGAGGAAGCGAGTGACGCACGACGATCAAACGCATGACAAGCTTCCGCTATGACGCCCTCTATAGCAACCAACCAAGTCAGTGTCAAAACTCCGTAGTTTTAGATGGCGTTAAGCGTTAGATTGAATGTGTAAATTGAGCTTCACCCGTGAAATGTGAACGAACATCCACGTGTATGTAATCTAGTGAGAGAAAGGCACAAATTGTACAGTACCATGCCACGACTGTAGAGGGCGACATGTGGTTTATCGTCTACAAAACCCTTATTCGCAAGCCGATGGTTTGTTTTCGTTGAACATGGGGTAGATGGAGTACAAAAAAAACACGGAGTTCAGAGTCGTTCCTAAATATAAGCCTATGAATTAGGAGTTTGATTTTTTTTAAATTTTGCTTTAATAACAATATTTACTACTTGAATATTGTTATAAAGAAGAAATACATATGTTAAATACGTGACGCGACGTTAAAATTCCACATTTCTTACTTATGGGGACTTTTCTAAACACGAACTCCGGGAAAAATCTGTCGGTCCAGTTGGTGAGACTACGCATGGTTAGCGCCTTGTGTTTTCTGGTTATTCTTTAATGGTAGGAACAGTTTATGTAATTTTACTCATTTCGATGCTTTTACTGACGCCATGTTGAAGTCTAAAACATTTTTAAAGAAGAACCGCGCGGGTGGGGTGGTGAAAATAGTCCGTGAACACTATTTAAGAGATGATATTTGGTGCGGAAGTGAGGTTTGTTCTACGTGCAAGCAAGACTCTACGGCGCTGCAGAGAGACGCCTGCATTGAAAGCAACTTGTGCCCGTATGCACATTACTTGATTCCTGACACAAATGTGGTGTTGCATCAGGTAACCTTTTATTTCGCCTCAGTTATGAATTCTGTTTGGCTGAATTTTGATTTCAGTAGATCTCACCCCATGTATGGTTTGGATTACCTTTATGTTGTGTGTGCTATCTATAGACTGACCTATTCAGATTAGTAGGCAGTAAGAATATGGGTAAACACCAAATCAGCATAGAGCCAATGTAAATTATAGAAAATAATGTATTTCACATGGGAAGAATATATCCAAATTAATGCTTTTCTGGAAATACTGACTGGTTGCCTAATGACGATCACTGATTGAAAGTCAGTTTACCCACCTCATTATTTGCCACTACATCATTGAAGTAAACTTCAGTCGATATGTTTTTCGTCTCCTTTAGATCGATGTGCTGGAGGACCCCCTTATTCGTAATGTAATTATCCTGCAAACTGTACAACGAGAGGTGCGTCACCGAAGTGCACCAGTGTACAAACGTTTGAAAGACATGATTCACGAGAACGAGAAACACTTCTACACTTTCACCAATGAACACCATAGGTAAAAGGGACACCACATTTTGTTTTCCTGTATCACAATAAACTCAGATGTAACAATCACCTCAGATCTAACAATTTTAATCTTTAGATAAATGAAGAAATATTTACATTAGAATGTTATTAGTATTGAAAACATTCCATTCCATTTCCTCAAGTGTATTTGAAATTTCAACTTGCATTCATCTTATTTTTCCCATATCTGCCTCAATTTTATTGAGAGAATCACCAGTTAATATAATATTTAAACCCAACAGGAAAGCACACCTTTATGAATGAAAACAACTAAAAATGTCCTTTGACTTAAGACCAAAAAAAACCCACATTAATGAATGAACAACGAATATAGACACTTCAAACATTCTCCTTTACACACAGATTCCAGACAAGCAAACAGATTGACAGAATTTGTGAAATTGTTGGTTGAAACTCATTCCTGTTTTCTAACCTCCAAGAAATGGAATAGTTTTCATGTTTTATTTTTTGTTTTTGTTTGTTTTTTGTTTTGTTTTGTTGTTTTTTTGGGGGGGGTACATTTCTTATTCTTACAGCAAAACATTCATAGAGCGTGAGCCAGGGGAGAGCGCTAATGATTATAATGACCGTGCCATCCGTGTGGCAGCCAAATGGTACAGCCAACACCTGACACCGGAGGCTGAAGCAGACGGTCTTAAAGTGGTCCTCCTCACCAATGACCAAGGGAACAAGGAAAAAGCACAAGAAAGTGGCCTGCTGGTGTACAAATGTAAGTAATCCCTTAATGAGGCCATGCTAAAAGTGAAAACAATATCTGTTAAGACACCAGAGTACTTCCATGCCCTCTTCATTCTTTCATTCATTATTAACATTTCTTCACAATTTGATCACAGGTGAAGAATACATCAAGAGTCTGATTGCCAATCCTGAGCTGATGGATCGCCTGGCACTGACCAGTGATGAGAAGGTAAACACTTGCATGCTTGTTCTCTATGTTGCGTAATGCATAGATGGATTTATCCTAATAAAGAGATATAGTGAGGCTGTGTCTCACTTTTTACTGTCTAGGCTTGCTCTATTTGTACTACTGCATTGCCCTCTCCCACCTCTGTTAAACCAGTCTTTTCCTTTTTCTCTGCTCCACCAACTTTTACTTTTACCCCCACCCCTCCCTCTACTGCTTGCTTTTTCCATTCCTCTATCTCACTCTTTATGCCATTCCATCTGTTCAGAATGAGATCAGTGGCAGCAAAGTCCTGTTCCCTGAGCATCTCCCTCTGTCCAGGATCCAGGCGGGTATAAAGAGTGGCACCTTCCTCCAGGGTACCTTCAGGGCCAGCAGGGACAACTACCTGGAGGCTACAGTTTTTGTCCAGAGAGAGGGGGAAGACAGCACTGAGGTTTGTGTGTGTGTGTGTGTGTATGTGTGTGTTCGCGCGCGTGCGTGTGTGTGTGTGTGTGTGTGTCTTAACTGTGTGAGAATGATTAATGTGTTTTCTATTTTACAGGGTCTAAATGTTCCAAAGGTAAAAAACTCGGTGGGGGGGGGGGGGGGTGTTAATTTGTGAAAACTGTTTTCTCAGACCAGATGAGTATATGGACAATAGCTAAGCATGAATTGAGGAGAGTTAGGTTTTTGGCCAGGAAATTAATTTCCAATAAATCAGTATCCTCACAAAAATATTTCAATCCAGCTGCTCGCTCTCCTCTCTGCCAGATTTTGCTGCAGGGCCTCCAGAACCTTAACAGGGCGGTGCACCAAGATGTTGTTGCTGTGCAGCTTTTGCCACGAGATCAGTGGGTGGCACCCTCCTCAGTGGTGCTGCAGGATGATGGTGGAGCAAATGACGAAGGTGTCACTGAGGAAGGGAAGGAAGAGAATGCGGTGAGGAAGGGGCTTTCTGACTGGAGAGTGACTAAAATATGCGCAATAATTAGGCATAGTTACTGTCCAGCTTAGTTGTAATACATTGACTTATTCCCAAAGACATTTGAACAGGCCGATTTGTTGTGTACAGAAGTGGGCATATATTTATCTGACGATGTGGTCAATTTTCAGAGAGCTACAATGTAAAACATTAGTGATGTCCTCTCCAATCCTGTTTTGTTTTTAACCAGCTTAAGAGCATAGCAGCTGATGCAGCCAAAAAGCCTACAGGCAAAGTGGTGGGGCTCATCAAGAGGAATAGGAGGCCT
Source organism: Lampris incognitus (assembly GCF_029633865.1). Lineage (NCBI taxonomy): Eukaryota > Metazoa > Chordata > Actinopteri > Lampriformes > Lampridae > Lampris > Lampris incognitus. The sequence goes on along the minus strand of NC_079223.1, from coordinate 23,867,517 downwards.
TTCTGTGGCATGCTCAATGTCTCCCACATCAAAGAGGTAATATTAGACTTGAATGATGAACGTGCTACCACGTATGTGAAACATTTGTGTGATTGTGTCTCTTTTTATAAGCTTCTAGTGAATTGTTACTCCCACATAATTGAAAGTTTTGGGGGGGGGGGTTTTGTCCCCTAGTTGGCAATCTAGGAGGGGTTTTCTTGTGCATCTTTTAAGGGGGGCAATACATTTCCTTCCTAAATTTTCCATAAATATTTCATTGGTTCTTTTCTTTTTCAGTCCACACGGCACCTTTTCACCCCAGCAGACCGCCGTATCCCCCGAATTCGCATTGAAACACGTCAGGCTTCTACACTGGCTGGCCAAAGGATTATGGTAGCAATTGATGGCTGGCCTAAACATTCTAGATATCCAAATGTGAGTTTAATTCTCTCAAAACCCAAAAGTCCAAATTCTTCTTCTTCATTGGATGGTTATACCCTATCAGAATAACAGCAGTTACTTTCTACATACCCAGATGTAATACATTTCAGTATGAACCATTTAGATCCTCCAGGTATGCTTGAATCCAGTGTATCTGGTGTCATGTTTAACTAGCAAGCATTGAAAAAAAAAATAAAACATGGAGGCTTAAGTGCATACATAGATTTAAAATTGTCTGCGTAGATTCTCTTTCACATGGTCTGCATCCTCCACTCTTGTCAGGGTCATTTTGTACGCAGTCTCGGTAGTGCAGGGGACAAGGAGACGGAGACAGAGGTGCTGCTACTTGAACATGACGTCCCCCACCAGGACTTTTCCCAAGCCGTGCTTAGTTTCCTGCCCAAGATGCCCTGGACCATCACACCAGAGGTAACTACTGTACCTCTGCAGCCAGTGGTGTCAGTGATGTTGACATGACAATGGTTTTGGTGTTTTGTGTTTAACATACAGTAGCTTAATGCACCTTTTGATTTATATCTGTAAGTGCTCCCACAGTTTTTGCCTTAATTTAAAAGTGCTACCATCAGCCTGCATTTTGAGGTTTATTGCAAGCATGTATGGTGTGAACATTCCACCAAGACAAATTCCCTGTGTTTGCTATTAGCCAAACTTACAAATGAAACTGATTACGGTGTGTGTGCGCTTGTGGCAGGACATGGCAGTGAGAGCGGATCTAAGGCATCTTACTGTGTGCAGTGTCGATCCTCCAGGATGTACCGACATAGATGATGCCCTGCACTGCAGAGAGCTGGACAATGGAAACCTGGAGGTACACACACACACACGAACACACAAAAATGCACACACTAACCTTTTGATCTCTCTATTTGATGTACCTTTGACTGTATTCTTGCTTATTTATTTGTTTATTTAAATGTTTTTTAAATTGTTTATATCTTATAATGGCAACACGGTGGCGCAGGGGTTAGCACCGTCGCCTCACAGCACGAAGGTCCTGGGTTCGAGACCCGAGGTAGTCCAACCTTGGTGGGTCATCCCGGGTTGTCCTCTGTGTGGAGTTTGCATGTTCTCCCTGTATCTGCGTGGGTTTCCTCCGGGGGCTCCAGTTTCCTCCCACAGTCCAAAGACATGTAGGTCAGGTGAATTGGCCATACTAAATTGTCCCTAGGAATGTGTGTGTGTGTGTGTGTGTGTGTGAGGTCCGCTAGCCCCAGGGCTGCCATGCCGCCTGCGAGTTTCGCTAGCCCCGCAGCTGCCACGCTGCCTGTGAGGTCCGCTAGCCCCGCGGCTGCCACGCCGCCGATGAGTTCCGCTAGCCCCGCGGCTGACACGCCGTCTGTGAGGTCCACTAGCCCCGCGGCTGCAACACCGCCTGTGAGTTTCGCTAGCACCGCGGCTGCCACGCCGCCTGTGAGGTCTGCTAGCCCCGCGGCTGCCATGCCGCCTGTGAGGTCCGCTAGCCCCGCGGCTGCCACGCCGCCGGTGAGTTCCGCTAGCCCCGCAGCTGCCACGCCGCCTGTGAGGTCCGCTAGCCCCGCAGCTGCCACGCCGCCTGTGAGGTCCGCTAGCCCCGCGGCTGCCACGCCGCCGGTGAGTTCCGCTAGCCCCGCAGCTGCCACGCCGCCTGTGAGGTCCGCTAGCCCCACGGCTGCCAGGCCGCCTTCGAGTGCTGCGGCCGCCTTCGAGTGCTGCGGCTGGCGGGCCGCCGTCGAGACCCGCGGCTGCCAGGCCGCCTTCGAGTCCCACGGCTGGCAGTCCGCGTTCGAGTCTCGCAGCTGCCAGGGCGCCTTCGTGTTCCGCGGCTGGTAGGCCGCCTTCGAGTTCCGCGGCTGCCAGGCCACCTTCGAGTCCCGCGGCTGGCGGGCCGCTGTCGAGACCCGCGGCTGTCAGGCTGCCTTCGAGTCCCACGGCTGGCAGGCCGCCTTCGAGACCCGCGGCTGGCAGACCGCCTTCGAGTTCCGCGGCTGGCGGGCCGCCGTCAAGACCCGCGGCTGCCAGGCTGCCTTCGAGTCCCGCGGCTGCCACGCCGCTTTCGAGTCCCGCGGCTGCCAGGCTGCCTTCGAGGCCCGCGGCTGGCAGGCCGCCTTCGAGTTCCGCGGCTGGCAGGCCGTCTTCGAGTTCCGCGGCTGGCAGGCCGCTTTCGAGTTCTGCGGCTGCCAGGCCACCTTCAAGGCCCGCGGGTGCAGGCCGCCATTGAGTTCCGCGGCTGGCAGGCCGCCTTCGAGTCTCGCGGCTGCCAGGCCGCCTTCGAGTCTCGCAGCTAGCAGGCCGCCTTCGAGTTCCACGGCTGGCAGGCCGCCTTCGAGTTCCGCGGCTGCCACGCCGCCTTCGTGTCCCACGGCTGCCATGCCGTCTTTGAGTCCCGCGGCTGCCAGGCCGCCTTCGAGACCAGCTTGCCCCGCGGCCATCCCGCCGCCTCTGAGGCCTGGGCGCCCTCCCGATCGGTCCCGGCCCTCGGGTCCCCCGCCGGAGATGTTCTGCCTCTGGCGTCCTGGTCGCCCACCCAACCGTTCCCAGCCCTCGGGCCGCCCGCCTGAGATCCCTGACCCGGGCTTCCTTCGTGGGAGGGGGAGTTGTGACAACCCCGGGGTCAGCCCGGCTTCAGCCCCATGGCCAACGCACCTGGCCTCAATGAGAGGGAGACTGAGCGACACACCTGACCCCAATCGGAGGTTGATGAGGAGCCCCAGGATAAAAGGGAGCCAGAGACAGCCGCCCCGGGGGGAGAGAGAAAGCTAGAGTTGCGTTGGCTGCCCAGCGTAGGAGCCAACGAAGACGGGAGTCAGCCGGCTCAGACGAGGAGCAACACTCTTGTTGAACGTTTCTCTCGTGTGTTTTGTGAATAAATGCCCACAGCGGGCTCAACCTGCCCACGGTGTCTGTTTCGTTGTTGGGTCGGGTGCTAAGTTCCCCCGTGGTTGTCACAGTGTGTGTGTGTGTGGGGGCCCTGTGATGGCCTGGTGGCCTGTCCAGGGTCTCTCCCCGCCTACTGCCCAATGACTGCTGGAGTAGGCTCCAGCATTCCCATGACCCTGAGAGCAGGATAAGCGGTTAACATAATGAATGGATGGATATCTTATACTTTTATAAATTTACATTTTAAATTCTTTATATTTTTCTTTCATCACCTTATTTTAATTGTTTTCATCATAATCCTTGTCTTATCGGCTCTAATTCTCATCATTTTAATTATGCTCTTGTGACTTTATCCTGACCATGTTTTACCTTGTTCTGAGGAGCAGATCTGGGATTATGTCCTATATTATTATTGTATTTTGTTGTTTTATCTTGACTATGTGCATTATTTTATCCTGTTGTGTAAAGTACTTGGTAACGTTGTTTAGAAAAGTGCGATTCAAATAAAGTTTATTGTTATTATTACTTGCCCCAGGTTGGTGTACACATTGCTGACGTCAGTCACTTCATAAGACCTGGTAATGCTCTGGATAAAGAGGCTGCCAACCGTGGTACCACTGTCTATTTGTGTGGCAGGGTAGGTAGAAAAATACACACTTATGTTGATAATGTCACTACTTTCATGTACTTCAGTGAAGTACTCACTACAGATTTTGGTCAAGGGCCACCGTCTTTTACTTCAGAAAAAGCTTTTATTCATTATCATTCTTCAGCAGGGTTCTCTATTATGATGAATTTAAAACTTTTATTTTTTTTAAACTCTATAATGATTTTAATGGAAGTTACATGTTATGTTTGTTGCTGTGTCCACCAGAGGATAGACATGGTTCCTGAACTGCTCAGCTCCAACCTTTGTTCATTGCGGTGTAATGTGGAGAGGTGAGGACTTGACAGACAACAATGCAATCTTCTAGAAGTGCGTTTTTATTATGCCTGACCCCTTGAAAAGGGCACAGAGCCTAAACATCAGCCTTTTTTTTCTTTCCTAAAACTAAAATGCAGATACTTCACTTCCATCAGTAATCACTTAATGCAGTGACCTGGGTAAGATCAGTTTCTCTAATTCTTCTCCCTCTGTCCCGACCAGGCTGGCTTTCTCATGTATCTGGGAGATGAACCACAAGGCTGAGATTCTAAAGACCAGATTCACTAAAAGTGTAATCAACTCCAAGGTAGGAAGTAGGACACGCATATACTCACACTCAAAGTAACTTTATCTCTTTTGCCTTGGTGAAGACAAATGTGAGTAATTTATATTTCAACAATATTGTTGTACTCAGCGTCCGGGTAGCGTAGTGGTCTATTCCGTTGCCCCAACACGGGGATCGCCGGTTCGAATCCCCGTGTTACTTCCAGCTTGGTCGGGTGTCTCTACAGACACAGTTGGCCATGTCTGCGGGTGGGAACCCAGAAGTGGGTGTGTGTCCTGGTCGCTGCACTAGCGCCTCCTCTGGTTGGTCGGGGCGTCTGTTCGGGGGGACTGGGGGGAAAAGCGTGATCCTCCCACGCGCTACATCCCACCGGCGAAACTCCTCACTGTCAGGTGAAAAGAAGCAGCTGGCAACTCCACATGAATCGGAGGAGGCATGTGGTTGTCTGCAGCCCTCCCCGGATCGGCAGAGGGGCTGAAGCAGCGACCAGAATGGCTCGGAAGAGTGGGGTAATTGGCCGGATACAATTGGGGAGGAAAAAAAGGGGGGGGGGTCCCCCAAAAATTTACATTTCAACAATATTGTTGTACTTGTATTGACATTGTAATGTTTGTCTTCACTGGCTTGTACATTGTTGTTTCTCTAAACAAGCAAACTTCATCACATTTTCAGATATCCTTCAATCGATTATTTGATATGGAACTTTTGATATAGAGAATTTGATATTGTCCTTGTTCCCTTTTCACCTCGCTTGCCTCTGGTTTTGTCAAGGCATCTTTAACCTACGCCGAGGCCCAGATGAGAATCGATGACACTACAATGAATGATGACATAACCAAGAGCCTGCGAGGCCTCAACAAGCTAGCCAAGATCCTCAAGAAGCAGAGGATAGAGAAAGGGTATATATGTGGGGGTGGAGTAGTCAGTTACACAAATCCACACTTAAAGTGATACTGACATCAAAATCTGAAAATTCCTATCGATAGGCTATGTTCAGTGGCCAAAACAGCATGTCTGTGGCCACTCAAGAGAGATCTGTGATTGGCTATAGATGGTGTCCAATGACAAATTCTGCCAGTGGATACGTAAACACCAGTCAGTTTGCATATAGAGTTACACAGCCCTCTATACTACGTATAAGAGCTGTGGATAACTGGATCCATGTCAAACTTCACCGTGCTACCGCTCATGTTCAAAACCCTAAAATAAAAACTTTATATCCACGTAGCTATGTGTTATTGTTGTTTGTAACCGATTTTGAGTACGAAGTCAAAATACTCACCGAATTGTGATTTTAATCGACGTTTATCGGTCAGTTATCATGTCGGCGGATATACGATGTATGAGCGGTAGTGGTAGCATGGTGACATTTGACATGGAGTAGCCAATAGCTTTGAATTCATAAAACCACTCCTATTTTCGGTTATGATTCAAACTCCCAATGTTAAAAAACGTGTTCAGAGGGGCATGTCAGTCTCTCTTTAAGAAAGGGGGTCTACTCTCTAATGTTACATCGTTCGTTATTGCAAATGTTGAATTTTTTTTTTAAATAAAGGGTAGCTTTTTTCATCAGTAATGGAAAGCTGTCTAAAAATGTAATGACACATTCCAATCCTTGGAAAAAGAGGTTTTCTCTGATTAAACTATCTTTCTTATATTATACATGTTATGCTTTCATTTGGTGCAATTTGAGACCGTTACCTAGAAAATGAAAAAATGTCTCTTCCATGAGGCTCCTAACTCAGCCAACATATGGAAAGCATTGTTGAAAAGAAATTTTGAGATATGTGGAAAGAAAGAAGTTCGCAAGATGTGAATGTAATGGTGACAATACATGAAAGATTTAAAGAAAGCCCCGATATGGTTTCCATGTATGTATTACGAGTGATATTTTGTTGTTGTGTTTGTTTTGTTTCAGTGCATTGACGCTGTCATCCTTGGAGGTCCGTTTCCACATAGACAGTGAAACCCATGACCCAATTGACCTCCAGACCAAAGAGCTCATGTAGGTGGACAGTCATGGTTAGCCTTCTGACAAACAGCCGAATCTTTGTCAAGTTGCTTTTGTCCACACATTCTCTTTTTAATGTTTGCACAACCCATAAGGGTTTTTTTTTTCGTTTGGAAAAAAATATTTATTCCATTTCCAAAGTGTTTGATTGCCAGCTACTTGAGGCAGTAACGAGCTGTAAGTCCTCCCCGTCTCGCTTCTTGTCATTATTTAAGAAAGAAAATGGGGTGTGTGACACAAACATTCTTGTTGGTTATTAGGGAGACCAATTCCATGGTGGAGGAGTTTATGTTGTTGGCCAACATTTCAGTTGCCCAGAAGATCTTTGACGAATTCTCTGAATGTGCCTTGCTCAGGAAGCACCCTTCACCTCCTCCATCCAACTACGACATCCTCAATAAGGCTGCCATGTCCAAGGTGAGTGGAGATGTTAGTAAGTAGTTCCATTCTTCTCCTGGATCATCACCTTACCGAGGAGGAGAAGCTTGTGTTTACTAATAATCCCAAGAACAGGGCATCTGGATAGCATAGTGGTCTAATCCGTTGCCTACCAACACGAGAATCCCAGTTCGAATCCCCACGTTGCCTCCGGCTTGGTCAGGCATCCCTACAGACACAATTGGCCATGTCTGCAGGTGGGAAGCTGGATGTAGGTATGTGTCCTGGTCGCTGCACTAGCGCCTCCTCTGGTCGGTCAGGGAGCTTTTTCAAGGGGGAGGGGGAACTGAGGGGAATAGCGTGATCCTCCCACGTGCTATGTCCCCCTGGCAAAACTTCTCACTGTCAAGTGAAAAGAAGTGACTGGCGACTCCACATGTATCAGAGGAGGCATGTGGTAGTCTGCAGCCCCCCCCCCAGATCAGCAGAGGGGGTGGAGCGGTGACCAGGAAGGCTCAGAGGAGTGGGGTAATTGACCGGATACAATTGGAGAGAAAAAGAGGGGACTGTGTGGTGGCTGCAGGCGCATCAGCCACTCCACTTTAAAAGCTGTCACACACAGGTCTCCCCCCACAAGGATCTAAGCCCACCTGAAGACCCACAAGGACCTAGAAAGGGACAGTCATACTCGACCCCGAGTAACTGCCAATGATGATGATGATGAGTTGCATTAGGGTTTAAAATGATATGCTAGCTTCTTCACTACAGTTAATTTGGCTGTGTCTTTCCCCTGTTTTGTGTGAATGGCAGTTTAATCTGACTTGCACATTGTGCTTTCTACAAAATGTATGTTACCTTACTTTCTGATGACACAGCTACTGGAAAACATCAAACTGGGTCACCACTGTGTGCAAGGAAAGGGAGGCTTTTAAGTAGCAAATTAAATGCCATTGTGTTTTTCAAAAATAAACCAAATGATTTAGTTTTACTTGCAATTGTCAAGAGTCTCATACTACATGATGTGTTACTAAAGAAGCAAATTTGTGAGCAAGTAATTTGAGAGCGAGAGGAAGCGTAGGTTTCTGGAAACCTTACAAAGTAGGCCAGTGTTTGCACTTAAAGTTAGTCTCTTTATAGAAAGACATAACCTAAATTACTAAAATATGAATTATAAGAATTAAGACTGGGAGATAAAGTTAGATGTATTTCCTGGTGACTGATCAATAATCCAGTGTAAATTCAAGATTAAGAGATAAACATGGGGGAAAGAGAAAAGTCAGTCAGCTTTTGATGATTACTTGTAAACTTAAAATCTTAGGTTCAAGCAGACTTTAATTGTGTCTGTCCTTTAACCAACAATGGGGTCATATTTTGTAATGAGTCAATAGTAATTAATAAACGAGTAATAGGACGCTCATAAGGTCTTCCAACACACTTTTAAACATTACCAGATGGCTTAAAAATAATTAGAACCGTCTTCTAATTTTTAAATCATGTATATTAACTATAAGGTAAACAAATTAAAATTTAGAATCATGATCAATTTAGAACTTCAACCTGAAATTTCAGAACCTGAAGATTAAATTTAGGTTTTTGCTATGACAAAACTTTTACTACAAACACTCTAGTCTACTAAGTGCTATTAGGAAGAGTTTAAGTTTAGATAAAATAAAAGGAAGAAGGCACTAGATACAGCAGTCTAAACTGTATTAATAAGATTGTTATTCATATTTTAAAGCCATCTGCTAATGTTAGCAAGTTTGTTGTAAATGCTTATAATTGCCCTATTACTTATTCATAGATAGATTATTTTATTAGCCACATCACCAAGGCCGGTCATGTGGCTCATTAATAACAATTTACAGCTACTTATTCATAAAGTGTGACCCAACAGTACTGAAGTGTTAACCTACTCATTTTCATCCCTCCGTAGGGCCTGGTGATCCACACAGACTCAGCCAAGGCTCTGGCAGACTCCCTTGATGGGGCCGAAGTGAAAAACTTCCCTTACTTCAATACGCTACTGCGTATCCTGGCAACACGCTGCATGATGCAGGCTGTCTATTTCTGCTCTGGCATGGACAGTGACTTCCACCACTATGGCTTGGCCTCACCCATATACACACACTTTACATCACCTATTAGGAGGTAGGTGAATGCATACACCGTTCTCATTGGGTCAGCTGCAGGATCATGTTGATTGTATAAGTTGATGATTTGTTGGGGTTGGCACTTACGTTACTGTCTCAACAGACACACACTTGTCAAATCACTGTACCGATTTCAAAGGTCCCTGTCATTCATCTGTCTGAGCTTCTTCCCTGCACTTCCATCCAACTCCCAATACTGCCCCAATGTCGCTTACTTTCTACGTAGTTCACCTGCTTTCTCTCTTTTGCTTCACTCCTTCCTTTCTTCCTCCCTCAATTTCGTTTCTCCTCCACTTCCTTATGCAGGTACTCGGACATCATCGTTCATCGTCTGCTGGCCGTGGCCATAGGAGCAGACAGCACATACCCAGACCTGCTCGACAAACACAAGCAGTCTGCACTCTGTAACAACCTAAACTACAGACACAAGATGTCTCAGTACGCACAGAGAGCATCTGTGGCCTTCCACACACAGGTGATTTACACATGCACATAAATTTATGACAAAAGTGGTGAGGGCTGACCTACCATCTAGTTGTATTCAAAGTCCTACCATAGCCTATAATAGCTAGAGCCTTTTAGCCCAATTGTAACCCTTTTAAGCATCTTTCTCCTTACAAGGAAGGTCTCCTCCCAGCTTTCTAACCTTATGAAGACTTTTTTGTCCTTCACAAATGTATTATTACAGAAATAAACACTCATGTCCAACAGCACATTCCCTTACAAATCAATATTCTTCATTCACATTAAAGGCCTTTGCATGCAGAGTCGGAATTTAGCATCCGAAAAATGTTGCATATTAGAAAATAAATATGACCGCACGTTTGGTCCATTTAAGTGGCAATCTCAAAGATTCTTGCTTAAATGTTCGTTAAGGTACTGTCTTTTGCCAGACTAGGTGACACAGTGATGATTCAACCTATCGGACACTGATAAAAGCCCTTGCATTTACCGTAATACAGAGAATACAAATGTGTGAGGGCATCCGGGTAGCATAGCGGTCTATTCCGTTGCCTACCAACATGGGGATCGCTGGTTCGAATACCTGTGTTACCTGCGGCTTGGTCAGGCGTCCCTACAGACACAATTGGCCGTGTCTGCGGGTGGGAAGCTGGATATGGGTATGTATCCTGGTCGCTGCACTAGCACCTCCTCTGGTCGGTCGGGGGCCCCTGTTCAAGGGGGAGGGGGAACTGGGGGAATAGCGTGATCCTTCCACATGCTACGTCCCTCTGGCGAAACTCCTCACTGTCAGGTGAAAAGAAGCGGCTGGCGACTCCACATGTATTGGAGGAGGAATGTGGTAGTCTGCAGCCCTCCCTGGATCGGCAGAGGGGGTGGCGCAGCGACTGGAACGGCTCGGAAGAGTGGGGTAATTGGCCGGGTGCAATCTGGGAGAAAAGGAGGGAAAAAAATCCAAAAAGGAAAAGAAATACAAATGTGTGTTTGTGGTGACATTCACAGCAAGAATCCCAAGCATCGCAAAGGTAGTAACATGTTCACATGATCCAGCAGTGCTTGGTCCTCCAGAGGATAGGCAGAACAAACACTTTGTGTTCTGGCATTGTGGTGGAAGATTCCTGGGAAGTGTATGCCAAAAAAAAACAAAAAACATATCCAGAATCTTCAAGATGCGCACTTTAAATGTTCATACCAACTACAAAAAAGTTATCTGTCATAAATATTCCCAAAACACTTTCAATTTTCAGTTTTTCCATAGCCATCGGTAAGCTCTAAGAAATTTTTAGGGTTGTTGGACCACAATGAAAGGTTTTGAAAAAATGCATACAAAAAATTTGGACTTGGTGTGCAAAGGCCTTACCACGCGTTTTCCCTTTCCAGTTGTTCTTCAAGAATCGAGGCATCCTCAACGAAGAGGGTTTCATTCTCTTTGTGCGGAAGAACGCCATCATCGTCCTCATCCCAAAGTTTGGCCTTGAGGGAACGGTCTTCTTTGACAGCAAAGACAAGACTACTTGTCCAAGTCTCATTTTTGATGATGAGGTACTGGCTCCTCATGTAACTCACCAACAATACACTACTTGATTATGTACATCGATTCATTAGGTTTTGTTTTTTTTCTTTCATAACTGAAAGGGTATAGTTGGGGTGTTAGACTCATCACATTGATAAGCTTAACTGATGCTGTCACAGCACTGTGGCGAAGACCTGGTATGAATCCCTCTTCTCTCTTCAGGGCCCCACACTGAAAGTAGAGCAGCACACCTTCCACATGTTTGACAAGGTGATAGTGACCATCAGTCTAGATGAATCCAACATTCAGCACCAGAAGATCCGCATGGCTCTGGTTAAACCAGTGGTAAGAACTGAGGAATGTATATGAGTTATACCTGTTTGCCATCAAAAGGAAACTTCTGTAACATGCCATACGTCATTAGAATTGGCAAGTAGGTTAACCACAAATGCATGTTGTTAATAGAAAAATACAGTTTTACCTTTTCTTTCGTCATCTGCATTTGTTGCAAATATACAGGCTAATTTTGTTCCTGGTATTATTCTAGATCCATGGTGTGAGTGTTCCAGCCCCAGAGGAGGGCCCAAAGAGCAAGAAACCCAAATTGGATAGCTGACACAGAACTTAGCACAGAATCTATCGCCACAAGAGTCATCACCCAAATGAGGAAATCCTCAGGTTTTTAAGTCTTTGAGAATGGCAGATGGAGTAGTACATTTCTTTAAAGCAATTGTTTTGATGTATTAATGTTTTATCTCTTAAACCACAGTGAATCTGCACTGTCCATGCTCTTACACATGGTTCAGAGACAAATACATGCCCCCTCAAAAGGGTTTACGTCAAGGTATTGTATGCAGAATTTCTATCTAAAAGGCAGTTTATCTGCTCATTGATGTAAACTTTTACCAGTGCATCCCATTAATTGTGATACTCCGCATTTCCAATGTAGACTCTCAAATAACACAATGCTCAACATGACTATTAAAGCATAGTTTTTCCACTTTCAAACTATAGCCACTGTCTGCTGTTTACTGGTGTAATACAATTATATGGCTAAAAGTGCATCAAGATTTTACTCCACCAAGACACATAGCTATTTAGTACTGCATAGAAAATTATTAGCAATGCATTGCACATTATCTTTTAATATTGTTATATTGTTGTTACATTGTTTAATATTGTTACATTGCACGGTGGCGCATGGTTAGTGCGATTGCCTCACAGCAAGAAGGTCCTGGGTTCAAGCCACACAGTTGTCCAACCTTGGGGGTCATCCCAGGTTGTCCTCAGTGTGGAGTTTGCATGTTCTCCCCATGTCTGCGTGGGTTTCTCTGGGTGCTCCGGTTTCCTCCTACAGTCCAAAGGCATGTAGGTCAGGTGAATCGGCCATCCTAAATTGTCCCTAGGTGTGAATGTGTTGGCCCTGTGATGGACTGGCAACCTGTCCAGGGTGTCTCCCCGCCTGCCGCCCAATGACTGCTGGGATGGGCTCCAGCATCCCATCCATCCATCCATCATCCAAACCGCTTATCCTGCTCTCAGGGTCGCGGGGATGCTGGAGCCTATCCCAGCAGTCATTGGGAGGCAGGCAGGGAGACACCCTGGACAGGCCGCCAAGCCATCACAGGACCGAACTATATAGGGCCGATACATATCTATATATATCCCGGGGCAGCACGGTGGCACAGTGGCTAGCGTGGTCGCCTCACAGCAAGAAGGTCCTTGATTCGAGCCCCAGGGTAGTTCAACCTTAGGGGTCGTCCTCTGTGTGGAGTTTGCATGTTCGCCCTGCATCTGCGTGAGTTTCCTCCGGGTGTTCCAGTTTCCTCCCACAGTCCAAAGACATATAGGTCAGGTGAATTGCCCCTAGGTATGAATGTGTGTGAGTGTGTATGTCGGCCCTGTGTGATGGCCTGGTGGCCTGTCCAGAGTGTCTCCCCCGCCTGCTGCCCAATGACTGCTGGGATAGGCTCCAGCAACCCCATGACCCTAAGAGCAGGATAAGCGGTTCGGATAATGGATGGATGGATATACATCTCACAACCCGAATTTGGATAAGCGGTTTTGATAATGGATGGATGGATATTACTGTTCTAAAATTCACAATGTGATACTGTGGGAGTGCAGGAATGAGGAGACGGAGAGATCGAGTCGAGTCAATTCCGTTTACTCGCCACACAAAACAACACCGATACAGCACAATCTCTCGTGGCAACCAGCTAACCGCTAGGCTGCTGCAAACATGGCTCACCCCAGAAACTGAGCAGTGCCTCCGTCAGCACACTTGAATGTCTGCCTTAAAGGAGCAGCAGCCCCTGGTGAATCTACCCTGAATTGTGTATCGCCACAATACTACCTGATCTAAAATTTCACTGAATGCACTCATCAAAGTATTGAAATGAGACAATTATGGAACAGATTGTAGCCTTAGATGAGACATATACCGTTTAGGTAGGTTTAATGACAATGTTTCAACCCAAACTTAAAATTGATGTGTGCACATGGCTCATTCAGTCAGCTTTTAATAAGTAACAAGTATTATTCAGAGTGATAACACAATAAATATTAATGAAGACTTGCAAGAAACCTAACTTGATATTGAACTGTGTCACTGCTGAGTTGTTCATTTAAAAAAATGCCATGAGTGTAAATGCAATTAGAAGAGTGCAGATCCCGCCAGTCGTATCTCCTCTTCTCAGGTGCTCGGACTTAGGCGAAAAACCTGCTGAGGAATTGGCACTCAATTGAGTTATAAAACAGGTTTTTCAAAGGTTTTGAATCATTACATTACATTACATGTACATCTTTACTTGCCACATCATTTCTACAGCCTATGCTTGCAATCTCCCCAGCCAAACCAGGACCAACACCAACAAAAAAAATCATTGAATTCAATAGCAATTAAGGCCATCTCGTTGATAGTTTTATTATTCTTGGTTAGGAAGTAATTTGGGCATCCAGTTTTCCCCTTTTTATTTTTAATAATATCATTCAATACCTTCCATGTATTTTTTAATGTTTTTATTGTCTTCTAGTAATTTGCTATAGTAATGCCTTTTGCTGCTTCTCATAACTTTCATCAGTTTGTTTTTATATATCTTATATTTGTATTCCAATTCTTTTGTTCTTTTATTTAAAAACTTTATATAATAAATTTTTCTTCTTACATGCGTTTAATATTCCCTTAGGTAGCCATTGCTTTTCAGCAAATTTCTGTTTTACTACTTTCTTAACTAGTTACCAGTTTTTTTTTCATGAAGAGCCGTTATTGACAAAAATGTGTCATAGGCTTCGCGTACATCTTCCAGACTTCCACATAGACTTTATTCCCGTCTTGTACCATCAGATCATTTTTAAAAGAATTGTCCCTTTTGTTTTTTGTCTAATTTTTTTGTATGCTGTAATGCCCTTATTTGCCCCTGTACAGCTCTGAATGACTACAAACACTGGCAGATGGTCACTTGTGTCATTTATTATTAGCCCACTTATTACTTTCCTATCAATGACATTAGTGAATATATGATCAATTAGTGTAGCACTGTGAGTTGTTGTTCTGGTCGGGCGTGTGATTGAGGGATACAGGCTCATACTGTACATTGAATCAATGAATTCTGTAGTGGTGTTGTGTTCAAGTGGGTTTAACAATCAATATTCAAGTCCCCACAAACAAAAACCATTTTATTATGTGTTCTCATACATCTCCAATAATTTATCCCTAAAGGTACCAATACATGATCCTGGAGTTCTGTATACACAGCTTATTAGTATGTTTTTTTATTTCTCTTTTTCTATTTCTGCAGTAATGCATTCCATGATATTGTCTACTACTTGTGACATACTTTTGATAGATTTACAATTATAGTTTTTGTCAATGTATAAAGCAAGCCCTCCACCCTTTTTTTGATTCCTATTTGTAGAATATATCCCTGGCAGCACAGTGGTTAGCACGGTGGCTTCACAGCAATAAGGTCTGGGGTTCAAGCCCCAGGGTAGTATGTTAAACTGTTCCTCTGTTTTTTTATTTCTCTTTTTCTATTTCTGCAGTAATGCATTCCATGATATTGTCTACTACTTGTGACATACTTTTGATAGATTTACAATTATAGTTTTTGTCAATGTATAAAGCAAGCCCTCCACCCTTTTTTTGATTCCTATTTGTAGAATATATCCCTGGCAGCACAGTGGTTAGCACGGTGGCTTCACAGCAATAAGGTCTGGGGTTCAAGCCCCAGGGTAGTATGTTAAACTGTTCCTCAGTATAGTATTCACAATGGCTGTGTGTTGATGTAGAAACGGTTCTCAGTATCATTCCCTATATCATGTCCTTTATGTTCAGTGAATTCAAAGATTTTCAGTCCAACAACTGTTTCATATTCAGAGATCAGTACTTGTTGGTTAATATCTCCAGTTGGAGATGAACGACATGTGTCAAGGAGGCTTGTCATGGGTGTCAGAATTATTATCTTTGCTGTTCTCCATGGGTTGTCATCTCTGATACTTGTCCAGCTCTGCAATGTCTTTGATGGCCCGCACTTGCGCTTCCTCTGATGATCCATTCAGTTTTATGAATACTTTAGTTTGTTGTCCATGTTGATTGAATCCTGTTTTGTTTCCTCAAGATGCATGCCTGTCTGGCGATGTCCGCATTTTTCTTTGTCAGGTGCTCATTGAGATACACATTGGTGTCTTTCAGCTTTCTTCCCTGCTTCAGCAGTAGCGTTTTTTTTTCTGCTCACAAAGCAAATTATTATGGCTGGTTTCACGTTTTTGTTTTTTTTTGGGGAAGAGGATGACACGCCTTGATATCGATAATTAACTGGTTTAGAAGAGCATATAAATACACTACAAATTTATTGATTGAAAGTTAGCATTTCAGTCTGTTCTACCTGTTGGCACCAATGTAAAAAGCAAATGGTTTTGTTAATCATTACAGCATTCAAGGAGGTAACTGTTGTACATGCTCAGTTCATTAATGACTTATCCAAAAAAACAAAAAATTCTCTTCACTTTTATTCACACTAGTATATATGAGCCTCAGGTCTCAAGAGGCGTTGATCTTAAAAAAATGGTCATAATTACAACGGGCAAACTTAACTGCACTGACATGTGATAGATCTTGACATCGTCCCTCCTACAGTTTCTGATGCTTGTTAATGCTCTGAGTGGGAAAGTTTAAAAAAAAAAAAAAGTCCTCCCTTCCCTTAGCTGGTAGATATGGCAGCCCGACAACCCCCAAAAATGAGTTGCCAAAACCTACCAACCATTATGGTCAAAGTATAAACAAGCATAGCATAATAAACCTCAGTTTGGTTAAAGCCTGGCTCAACACCAAACCAAATCATTTTGACAGGCTTGCTCCCAAACATAATGTAAACATGAATTTCACGGCATACAAATAAATATGTTGGGGCTTCAGTGGTAGAGGACTTCCCCGTCAGTGCAGCAGACTCAGTGGAGAGGGTAAAGCACCTGGAAGATAGAGATTTTCTTTAAAAACTAAAGCTGGGCATAATTCCAAAGCTCTCAAAGCTGTGTACAGGGTGTTTGTGTGTGCAACATAGTGTAATTTAAACTTGATCTACAGTCGAATGAGCAAAACAAAGTGTGTATGGTTCTTTTTCTAAGCATTACTGACAATGACCTTTGCCTTTCGATGTAGAGAAACATTCAATAAGTCATTTTCATAACACTGTGTGTGAGGGGGGGGGGGGGCTAAATTACCTTAGTTTTAGTGTGCCTAGCGAACAAGAAGGCATCATCTGTTGGGTTTGAACTGAGAGACTCCTTGCTGAGACAGTCTGAACTGAGGCCGTCCATAAGACTGGCAGTGCCCACCGAAGTTGTGTACCCACTATCCACCTATGAAGACATACATACACACCAGTCAGTTCATAAAAAATAGGGGTTTTTTGTGGTTTTTTTAATAAGATGGACAGTTACTGTTTCTGGGCCATGGGGCAAAAGTTTGGTCAAAGCCATTGATTCGGGTGAAAACATACGAGAGCCAAAAATAAAAATTAAATCCATTTTCCACAAGAATTTGGAGAATAATTATGTTTTTAAATTTATAATAATAGGCTACATTAAAAGCCAAAAGCAGATCCTGGTCGACCACCCCTTTACACACCTGGATACTAGAGTCTGGCCGTATGCTGCTTCCATCAGCCAACAAAGACAAAAACATCCGAGAGCTCTCTGGTGATGATGCATTTACCACATGAGAACTGGTCAAGTGAAGTGAAGGCCTGCCAGTGTCCCCCTCTTCCTCCTCCTCACCAATATCCTCTAACTTCCCCTCTGTCTGGGTCTCCGTCCCCTCCTCAGTCACAGGTTCCAAATGATCTCGGGCCACTCCTTCATTATGTCTGTCCCAGCCAAGTCGTGGATTGGCGTTACTGGGGTAATTAGAGTGGGGACAAGCAGAGAGGAGCTGGTCCTCATCTTCCTGATCGTCATGGAGCTTAGGGTTGAGAATTGGGGAGATGAGGGGAGGAGAAACCCAGTATCGAGCCCTGAACCTGGGCTTGGCATTGTGTAAAGAATGGCTGTTGGAGTGGAGATGGTGTGGGGAGCAGCTAAGAATGGGAGAACAGCCCTCGACATAAGGGCTCACAGTGCAGGAGCTGACATCCATGTCTAGAGGAAGACTGACACCATCTGGAGTCAAATGACTCAGCTGTTTCCTCTCCCCTAATGAAAGGAGAGGGATAAATATAGAGGAGAAATCTTACATTTGGTGGTAATGAGAAAATTGACATAGACAATAGCAAGAGTTTTAGTTATGCCAGTAATCACAGTTAACGTATTTCTAGGTTATAAGAAATGTTTTGATATGAATTGCAAAAAAATGGCCTACCTAGGGGTGTGCGTGTTGCTTGTGAACCAACAGGAGAAAAAGCAGGGGAAGCAAAGCAGGCAGGAGACGACCTATCAGGGAACACAGGGCTGGTTATGCTGCCCATGCTGTGGTCACGGAAATACCCCTGCTGGATGGGACTGGATGAAAACTGCCCCTGTGGTACAGAGAATTGAAAATAATCTCAATTTTTTAAAAAAAATTACTTTAAACTGAGACACTGAAGTCTGAGATAACTACTGAGTTGACAACAGGAGATCCAAGAACTGAACAAAGATTTTTAAATGTTACTATTTTCCTGGAGATTTGATATGCAACTTTTGTAAACTTGATGTTTGCACTCCTTGCTCATTAACATCCCTGAATGGTAAATCATTAAAACCTGCTCAGTTAACCCAAATCTCTCACACTTTCCTTGTTCTGGCTGCTGTCAAAGGTCATGAGCATTTCAGTGCTTCAGTGAATAAAGCTCAGCTTTGAGAAATCACCGACAGGCCAGCACAGCACACTCATCATAATACTGCATAGGACAGCTAGTATTACTATTAATTGATCATGTTGAGTGCCATTAGGGCTGTAACTATTACTTTCATTATTGATTAATCTATCAATTACATTTTCGATTCATCATTTACTGCATAAAATGTAAAAAATGACAAATACTCATCAAGTGACCAGAGCCCAAAGCAATGTCTTAAATCTGTTTACTTAGTCTGATCGACGGCAACAAAAAAAAAATCCCTTAATGTAAATAAAAGTCATTTTTTGTATCTAAATTACAATTGAATATTATTAACCCAGAGGGAGACTTTCAAATCACTGTTAAAGGCCTTCCGTGTTTCCATTTAGCTTATATTCCAATAGCATCAAATAAATGTGTGGCTATTTTGGCATGGCATGCTTGCATATCAATATGCACTGGCATTTGAATGATGTTAACAGTACACTTCCAAGTAGGGAATTTTTTTGGGGGGTGGGGGGGTTCCCCCCTTTTTCCTCCCCAATTGTACTTGGCCAATTACCCTATTTTCCTAGCCATCCCGGTCGCTGCTCCACCCGCTTTGCTGATCCGAGGAGGGCTGCAGACTACCACATGCCTCCTCCGATACATGTGGAGTAGTCAGCCGCTTCTTTTCGCCTGACAGTGAGGAGTTTCTCCAGGGGGACGTAGCGCGTGAGAGGATCATGCTATTTCCCCCAGTTCCCCCTCCCCCTGAACAGGCGCCCCAACCGACCAGAGGAGGTGCTAATGCAACGACCAGGACACATAGCCACATCTGGCTTCCCATTCGCAGACACGGCCAGTTGTGTCTGTAGGGACACCCAACCAAGCCAGAGGTAACCCAGGGATTCGAACCCATGATCCCTGTGTTCGTAAGCAACAGAATAGACCGCCACGCCACCTGAACGCCCCCAAGTAGGGAATTTAAATCAATTTCAATGAAAAAGAATTTACAGAGCTCTATTTACCGTAGAAGGTGTTGGTGCCACCCTGGGACAGGACACAGGGGAGGAAAAGATAGAGGCTGGAGTGTCTACCTCAGCCACTGCTCTCCCTCCTACACCCAGTAGAAGCTCCTGCTTCCTGCAATGGCCTCTCTCGGGGCTAAAGTTCTCAGAGTCACTGCTGGCCTGGCCATCCAGGAAAAGCTTTCGCCTCAGGGAGGAGGAGCTGAAGCTTTCCTGAACAGCGTCGCACACTTCTTCAAGATGATAATATTCTCCTGAGGGGTGTGAAGAAACAGCAGGACACAGACATCAGTCTCTGGTAGCAGCATACTGCATAAGGATACACTGGACTCTTTCATTGTGTGAACCCCTTTAATAAATGCTCACCCACTATCTTCTCCAAATCAAAAGTCACTGGTAATGAAAGGGCAGTCTGACAGGCAACTGCAACATACACATAGCAAGAGAAGGAAAATGGGTTCTTGTACACTGTCTACAGGTGTCCTGACCTCAGATTTACTTCTTATTAAGACCTTTTTCATGCAACTTCAAGTGAAAAATAAGGCCAAATTTGCAGCAAGGTTATACCAAAAACAAAATCATCCGGGGGAAAAAAAAAAAAACTAATTTGAAAGAGAGAATTTGTCTTGTTTATTCAACTGTAAAGGAAAAATAACACCACTTTGATTTCATAAATTAAAGTTATACTACTATATCTTCTATTTTTAAACAAGTTTGTGAGGAGAGCTCACCGTGCCTTTCACTAATGGTTTTCAATACCATCAGTGATTCAGCCACATCCAAATTCAAATCAAGCATTTCCTAACTGACATCATGTTGCTTAATTAAATGTTTAAGACTTAAGACATTCAAATACATATTAGGGCCTTTTATTTGTGTACTTGAATTGAAGACAAATTAAGACTTTTTAAGGACCTCCGGACACACTTTATATAGAGAATAGCAATCCTATTAGCAGGCTATATTGTCTCAAAGAAGAATACCAACCAGAGAATTTCCCAGGCTCCTCAGTTATCACTGGTGACATGGGACCTGAAAGCAGCACACAACAGGGGAGCAGAAATATTGCATTTTGAATAAGGTATACAACATGTGAAAATCAAAATGTTAAAGTCACAATCCTAGCAACTGTGAATATCATTTTTATCTAATTATTATTATGGTGAAAAAGTAAAAATGCTAATGCATTGTACCATTTTACACGAGAAAGTCAAACCCAACTAACAACTAAAATGAGCAACCACAAAAGCATTCTTGATTTCAAGATTACTTTCTCTATGGAAATTTGTCTTGGACATAAAGGCTGCCACATAAAAATACACTCATTATAGTGCAGTAACAGACAAAGTGCAAAAAGTGCATCGCATTGTGAAGTGCAGACATAAAATGTGGATATTCACACATTAGCTGTTGTCTAAAAAGTGCAAAAGTAACATTTTTTGCTTGCACAAAAGTCCTCATGATAATAGCTTCAACAGAAACAGTAATATATACAATGAAAAATGTAAATCTGACCATAATGCGTATTACTTCACTTACTTTTGTTATTATGACTCTGAGTGGGTATTTGGGTGGCTGTGTTAGCCCAAGGTGATGGGACTATGGCTTCTTTGGTGAAAAACTTAATGATTAAAAAGAGAGAAAAAGTTAAAATTGTGCATTGAGTAAAATGTCATTAGCATAATCGACTAATGTTATTAATTGCCGACATACCTTTTCAATAGCAGTCTGACATTTCTCCTCAACCTCAAAATCTATCCTGGATGTTTCAAAGAAAAGAATGTTAACCACCCATCAAACACCGTATCCTTTGTTGTTCAAAGTAACTCTCAGCACAACTTACTTTCTCTGTCCACCTTTCACTCAATTCAACCAGGAATTACAATCATCAACCAAGGAGGCTTTAGATCAAGTGCAACAAGTAAACATAACTAACTACATGGCAGAACAGAAAACAAGCAGTACACAAGGTCCTGGAAGACTGGAACCCATTGCCATAGCCTGAGCTAGGATTTAAACCTATGCAGGCATGGATGTCCCTAGGAAAGTCAGAATACAATCTTATCAAGTAAAGTCAGCCCAAGATCACACATTTGCCTCAGGGGGCTTTACAGCAATACAAGATCGTGTCCTTGGACCCTAACATTATCGCATTTTTTTTATTTATTTCATAATTCATATACCCATAGTTTTTATTACTTAAAACAGATCTCATTGTTTCATCACTGGGAAGCACAGTGGCCCAGTGGTTAGCACTGTTGCCTCATAACAAGAAGGTCCTGGGTTCGAACCCTAGGCCATCCCAGGTCCTTTCTGTGTAGAGTTTGCATGTTCTCCCCGTGTCTGTGTGGGTTTCCTTCAAGTGCTCCGGTCTCTTTCCACCATCAAAGAGACATGCATGTTAGGGTTAATACTCCTATCTGTGTCCCTGACCAAGGCAATGGAAAAAGAGCTGGAGTTGGTCCCTAGGCGCTGTGGCTGCCCACTGCTCCTATACAATAGGATGGGTTAAATGGAGAGAACACATTTCACTGTAACGTGTACAATGACAAAATAAAATGGCTTTCGTTTTCTTCTCTTTCTTTCTTTCTTTTTTAAAACATTTTCCCCCTTTTCCCCCCAATTTTATTCGGGCAATTACCCCATTCTTCCAAGCCGTCCCGGTTGCTGCTCCACCTCTGCCAATCTGGGGAGAGCTGCAGACTACTACATGTCTCCTCCGATACATGTGGAGTCGCCAGCCGCTTCTTTTCACCTGACAGTGAGGAGTTTCTCCAGGGGGACATAGTGCGTGGCAGGATCACATTATTTCCCCCTCGAACAGACGCCCTGACCAACCATAGGAGGCGCTAGTGCAGTGACCAGGACACATACCCAGATCCAGCTGCCCACATCCAGCTTCCCACTCGCAGACACGGCCAATTGTGTCTGTAGGGACGCCCGACCAAGCCAGAGGTAACACAGGGATTCGAACCGACGATCCCCGTGTTGGTAGCTAACGGAATAGACCGCTACGCTATCTGGACACCCATTTCTTCTCTTCTTTTGCTACCACAGTAAATTAATTCCCCTACAAGAAACATGAAAGGTTTTTTTTTTTTTTAAATCTAATCTATTAGCAGTATGCCCACAAAAACCACATACCTTGTCTGGCTGAGGTACAGGGACTGCCGTTGAATGTCCTCTGGGTCTATGTGTACTGGCAGTAAACTGGCCATCTCATCAATGGACCAGTTGAACTTGGCAGGGGTCTACAGCAAAAGCACAAGTTGGTTGGAGGGAAGGTAAGAGAATGAGAGCCAGACCAAATAGTTATTTCAGATATTTAAATTATTGTGAAATTAATGGGTTTTTTTTTTTTAATCACAAAGGTGTGTGACCAAATGTGTGAGTCTCAAAGAACTTTTGTTTCATAAAAAAGGCTGTTGTGTAATTTTTACTTTAAAATCAGGAGCACCGATTACTATCACTCAGGTGAATAACAAACACAAATCAAAACAGTCAAGACAAGCAAATTTAAACAGAAATCGTTTTATATTTAAAGCAGTTCAGATAATGGATGGATGGATGGAGATATATATATATATATATATATATATATATATATATATATATATATATACACACTACCGTTCAAAAGTTTGGGATCACCCAAACAATTTTGTGTTTTCCATGAAAAGTCACACTTATTCACCACCATATGTTGTGAAATGAATAGAAAATAGAGTCAAGACATTGACAAGGTTAGAAATAATGATTTGTATTTGAAATAAGATTTTTTTTACATCAAACTTTGCTTTCGTCAAAGAATCCTCCATTTGCAGCAATTACAGCATTGCAGACCTTTGGCATTCTAGCTGTTAATTTGTTGAGGTAATCTGGAGAAATTGCACCCCACGCTTCCAGAAGCAGCTCCCACAAGTTGGATTGGTTGGATGGGCACTTCTTGCGTACCATACGGTCACGCTGCTCCCACAACAGCTCAATGGGGTTCAGATCTGGTGACTGCGCTGGCCACTCCATTGCCGATAGAATACCAGCTGCCTGCTTCTGCTCTAAATAGTTCTTGCACAATTTGGAGGTGTGTTTAGGGTCATTGTCCTGTTGTAGGATGAAATTGGCTCCAATCAAGCGCTGTCCACTGGGTATGGCATGGCGTTGCAAAATGGAGTGATAGCCTTCCTTATTCAGAATCCCTTTTACCCTGTACAAATCTCCCACCTTACCAGCACCAAAGCAACCCCAGACCATCACATTACCTCCACCATGCTTAACAGATGGCGTCAGGCATTCTTCCAGCATCTTTTCATTTGTTCTGCGTCTCACAAACGTTCTTCTTTGTGATCCAAACACCTCAAACTTGGATTCATCCGTCCACAACACTTTTTTCCAGTCTTCCTCTGTCCAATGTCTGTGTTCTTTTGCCCATCTTAATCTTTTTCTTTTATTGGTCAGTCTCAGATATGGCTTTTTCTTTGCCACTCTGCCCTGAAGCCCAGAATCCCGCAGCCGCCTCTTCACTGTAGATGTTGACACTGGTGTTTTGCGGGTACTATTTAATGAAGATGCCAGTTGGGGACCTGTGAGGCGTCTGTTTCTCAAACTAGAGACTCTAATGTACTTATCTTCTTGCTCAGTTGTGCAACGCGGCCTCCCACTTCTTTTTCTACTCTGGTTAGAGCCTGTTTGTGCTGTCCTCTGAAGGGAGTAGTACACACCGGTGTAGGAAATCTTCAATTTCTTAGCAATTTCTCGCATGGAATAGCCTTCATTTCTAAGAACAAGAATAGACTGTCGAGTTTCAGATGAAAGTTCTCTTTTTCTGGCCATTTTGAGCGTTTAATTGACCCCACAAATGTGATGCTCCAGAAACTCAATCTGCTCAAAGGAAGGTCGGTTTTGTAGCTTCTGTAACGAGCTAAACTGTTTTCAGATGTGTGAACATGATTGCACAAGGGTTTTCTAATCATCAATTAGCCTTCTGAGCCAATGAGCAAACACATTGTACCATTAGAACACTGGAGTGATAGTTGCTTGAAATGGGCCTCTATACACCTATGTAGATATTGCACCAAAAACCAGACATTTGCAGCTAGAATAGTCATTTACCACATTAGCAATGTATAGAGTGTATTTCTTTAAAGTTAAGACTAGTTTAAAGTTATCTTCATTGAACAGTACAGTGCTTTTCCTTCAAAAATATGGACATTTCAATGTGATCCCAAACTTTTGAACGGTAGTGTACATATATAGTTTCTTTCCGAAACCGTCAATGGTGTTGTGAGTGCTCAACTAATTAAGAGCGGAATATCAACACGGATACAGGAAAAAAGATTTTAATATATTGTAGTACAGGCCTGTTTCATGCGTCTCTCACTAATCAGCTGCTCTGATGTATGTATATATATATATATATATAGACACACACATATATATGTATGTGTGTGTTTGCGTGTGTTTAAGTCAGAGATCTAGGGAATGGAGGGCTGCAAGTTCTTTCCTTTGCTTCCTTTGAACTCCTACCCTCTGGCAAGCGCTACAGAGGGATGTGCACCAAAACCACCAGGCATAGGAGCATTTTTCCCACAGGCCATCTCTCTCATTAACACTTAACAGCATGGTGCAATAATGGACACATTGTCTTTATATCTAAGGTTCTGGAGAGGGTAATTTTATGTCAATTGATTTCTTTTACGAACACTAATAGTGTTTTTAACAGTTTACAGTCTGGTTTTAGACTACTTCATAGTACCGAGACAGCTCTAGTAAGGTCACGAATGACCTACTGCTGACTGGGGTGACTGCTCGATTTTAGTTCTTTTAGACTTAAGTGCTGCCTTTGACACAGTCAATCACAACATCCTCTTACATCACTTAGAGACTTGGGTTGGCATCAAGGGCTTGGCTCTCAGCTTATTACGCTCTTACCTCACCAACAGAACTTTTTCTGTTGTTCTGGGTAACTCTACTTCCTCGATGGCTCAGTTGGGTTGTGGTGTCCCTCAAACTCAGTTCTTGGCCCCCCTTCTCTTTTCTTTATACATGCTGCCCCTTGGCCAGGTCATTCAAAATCACAATGTGCTTTACCATTTTCATGCTGACAACAATCACTTATACATACCACTAAAATCCAAAGATCCTAGCGCCTTAGCAAATCTCACAACTTGCCTCTGGCATTAAATCCTGGATGTCTGAAAATTTTCTCAAATTTAATGGTAAGTCTGAGGTCATTCGGTTCGGTCCCGAAAATTCCATCAGCCCTTTTGTTGCTAATCTTGGTGGTCTGTCAGGTAGTCTTAAGCAGGCTGCTAGAAATCCTGGGGTAATATTTGATGCTAACCTCGGTTCTCATAATCAAATCAAACATGTTGTTCAGTCATGCTTTCTCCAGCTCAAGCTAATATCCAAAATTAGGCAATTTTTATCAGTTGCCGATCTGCAAAAAGTTGTACATGCTTTTATCTATTCTCGGCTTGACTATTGTAATGTACTTTACTCGGGTATCAGCAAGGGCTCCCTCCACTATCTGCAGTTGGTACAAAACGCCGCTGCTTGACTCAATCCTGGGAAAAAGAGGCATTGCCATATCACTCCTGTGTTTGCCTCCCTTGTTATATTTCAAATTGATTTTAAAATTCTATTGCTCACTTTTAAGGCTTTAAATGGTCTTGTTCCTACATACATTTCTGACTTATTGACCTGGTATACACCCTCTTGACCATTAATATCCGCAGATGGAGCCCTGCTGGTTATTCCTAGGCCTCGGTTTGTCACAAAGGATGATTGGGCTTTTGCTGTTAGAACCCCCACACTATGGAACTCTCTTCCTGTTGAACTAAGATTAACCAAGTTTCCAGCTTCTTTTAAATCTCGTCTTAAAACTTTTCTTTTTATGAAAGCTTTACAGATGTTTGACATTTGATTTTATTTATTTATACTGTTTTTATTTTTACTGCTTTTCAGAAGTCTGTAACCTTGGTGTCATTCTAGACTCCACCCTCTCATTCCAGTCACACGTCAAAATCTGTCACCAAATCTGCTTTCTTTCACCTCATAAACATCTCCAGACTCCGGCCATTACTCTCAGACTCAGTGGCAGAGACCCTCATCCATGCCTTCATCACCTCACATCTGGATTACTGCATTAGAGTCCTGTCTGGGGTAGCTAGCAAAGGGTAGAGGCTAGTTCCCATCGATGCAGAGAACGGAAATGGAGTAGAGAACGGTCAACTGAGCATGCGCGAAATGCCTCTACCATGCCCCCACACGCCCCGCATAGCATCCAGGCGCTAGGATTCTAGGAAGACCCACCCCTACTCTGCGTCTGATTAGCCAACTTTAGCCTAACCCCGCCCTAACCTTAACCTACCCAAACAACGGAGGCAACGAGTACTTGCGCATGCTCAGTTGACCGTTCTCTGCATCGATGGGAACTAGCCTCTACCGCTAGCAAAGCCCTAGACAGGCTTCAGTATGTGCAGAATTCAGCTGCCAGGGGGCTCACCCACACCAAGCCCTGGCAACATATCACTCCCACCCTTTTCCACCTTCAATGGCTCCCGGTCAAATCCCGCATTTCTTATAAAACCCTCCTCCTCAACTATAAATCTCTCCATGGCCATACCCTCCAGTATCTATCAGACCTCTTCAACCCCTATATTCTGAGAGATCAGGCAGGAGTCTCCATGGACTATGATGTTTGCGGATGACATTGTAACCTGTAGCAAGAGTAGGATGCAGGTTGAGGAGAGCCTGGAGAGGTGGAGGTATGCACAGGAGAGCAGGCGAAATGAAAGTCAGTAGGAGCAAGACGGAATACATATGCGTGAATGAGAGAGAGGACAGTGGAATGGTGAGGATGCAATGAGTAGAGGTGACAAAGGTGTATGAATTTAAATA
This sequence comes from Lampris incognitus, assembly GCF_029633865.1. Lineage (NCBI taxonomy): Eukaryota > Metazoa > Chordata > Actinopteri > Lampriformes > Lampridae > Lampris > Lampris incognitus. The sequence continues at coordinate 23,840,270 of NC_079223.1, read as the reverse complement.
CTTGGGGTCAACTGTCCAAAGTAACGGGGAGTGCAGAAGAGAGGTGAAGAAGAGCATGCAGGTAGGGTGGAGTGGGTGGAGAAGAGTGTCAGGAGTGCTTTGTGACAGAAGGGTACGAGCAAGAGTTAAAGGTAGGTTTTACAAGATGGTTGTGAGACCAGCTATGTTACATGGTTTGGAGACAGTGGCACTGACGAAAAGACAGGAGGCAGAGCTGGAGGGGGCAGAGTTGAAGATGCTAAGATTTTCATTGGGAGTGACAAAGAAGGACAGGATTAGGAAGGAGTATATTAGAGGGGTAGCTCAGGTTGGACGGTTTGGAGATAAAGCAAGAGAGGCAAGCTTGAGATGGCTTGGACATGTGTGGAGGAGAGATACTGGGTATATTGGGAGAAGGATGCTGAATATGAAGCTGCCAGGGAAGAGGAAGGCCAAAGAGGAGGTTTATGGATGTGGTGAGAGAGAACATGCAGGTGGCTGGTGTGACAGGGGAAGATGCAGACGACAGAAAGAGATAGAAACAGATGACCCACTGTGGCGACCCCTAACGGGAGCAGCCGAAAATAGTAGTAGTAGTAGTAGTAGTAGTAGTAGTAGTAGTGGTGGTGTAATATAGTTGGATTATATAGCATTGTATATGGGCATGATGGCTCATGGAGTTGTGATATGGTATATAGTATAGTGTATGGACAATATAGTATATAAGAAATATGGTATGGGCATAGTTCGTTGATTACTAAACCATAACCAAACTGTATAATAGTGACATACCTGTTGTGCATGCATGCTTGCCTCCAATGTCCTGCTGTTGTACCATTTATTTCTTGTCTTTTTTTTGTGAGTCTGTAAGTGCTAGACGCTGCTGTGAACCGGAGTCAAATTCCTCGTGTGCATAGGCACACTTGGCCAATAAATCTGACTCTGATTGTTTCAATCACTACCACCCAGCAACCCCACTTAATATTTACTTGTCATAGAACGCGTCAGGAAAGCGGAAAAATTACACAGTTCCTTTAATATGATGGAATGGATAAGAATTATCCAGCGAGTTGTTCAGTTTACTGCAGTGTAATTGTGTTGGGTGATTGTATTCAAACCTACCGCTTTATTAGGCTTGGACTTGAAGACGGAGGGGCTTGGAACCAGAGGTTCATGGAGATGGTGGTAGTCACTGGGACTCTCAAAAGGGTTCCTTATGGAAGGTCTTCCTGGGGTCTCTGGTGTGATTTGTGGCTCGACATGGTCCCCCATTTCAGCTGGCTAAAACAACAAATGTGGTTATGAGCGAGATAACAGTTTCAAATACTGTCTTAACAAACCTTTGGTACCATCAAATTGTACAGTCAGTTTTAAAATACCTTGCAGTTAAATGACGAGTCATTCAGTAGCTTGTGTTTTGCTTACCATTTGTTTTTTAGCTGGCATACAACCTTTCATAAGCAATTAGCATAATTTCTTGTCCCTGCTCTCTACCTCAAAAACGTACTCTAGGAGAGCGCGGTGAAAATCAAAAGCCACAACCGGCTGAGTTTCGTTCTTGGATACTTAAGACTACAGATCAGCAAGGTCTCCGCTAGCACAACTAAATGTTGATCCAGGTAGCAGCTAGCAGAACTGAGTTCAAACGTTTATTTCAATTTTCCCTCAAGGCTCACTGAGCCAATTGAAATGTTGAGGAAGTCTTTGGGGCCCAATGGAAACGTTTTGACGTCACTTCTGCTGACATCTGCGTTTCCGCTCGTCGCTTTTAAACAAGCTAACTTCCTTGCTAACGTACGCATGCTAGCGTCGGGTACACCAGCATGCCAAAAGGGCGACAGTCCGTTCAAATGATGTTCAAAGGTGGAGAAAAAACAGATCGTGTTAATATGTTTAAACGGTTAAAGTAACTCGTTGGTCTGGTAACGGGTTGCGACCTCTGCATGTCTCGCCAATTAGCGTTAATTATCTGGTTAACGCAAACAGTATTAGCTAACCCAACGCTGGCTAAACTAACATATTAGTTTACTTTTCGTGTGAAGAGGCACCATCGCCATGGCAAGTGCGTCAAACACAAACCTGAACGCAGTCCGGGAGACAATGGACGGTAAATGCCATTTTTGACTGACAGAACATCCAAGCTAAATTGCTAATTTGGACAGTTGGAGCTATTAGAAGAAACACTTTTCTAGGTACGCGAGGACGGTCACCTAAGGCTAGCTAGAGATAAATTTAACTCTACCCTAAAATAATAATGGGCCAGATACTGTGTGTATTACAGTTGGTGCCCAACATTTTCCCCTTGTTTAACAATGCGTTGAAGTCAGATGGGCCATTGTGCAAAACAAGCTTCAAATGCCTAATCAAACAAGGAGAAGAGCTAAAAAGTGATAGCATTTACATGACAAATTTCGTGATCATTTTGTGGCATAGATCTCAAACAATTTGAGTAGAATCATGACTCATTGTCTTAAATTAGGTGTTTCAAGTATTGTTCAAATGTATTGGATGTATTTTCTCATGTGTGTAATCGTCTGTCATTCATTCAACTGCTCATTCATTTAGTTAGTTGGTCCTAACTTGAGTCTAAGTGACTTTTGACCTTTTCATCACCTGACCTTTTTTCTCCAGCTTCGATACCCATCTTATCAATGACAAAAATATGTTGCTTAGATAGGGATTCCATTAGTCAAACTGTTGCCTTTAATTGTCATTGGACAATTGAGGAATTAACCCCCTCCGCCTTTTGTTTCATTCAATAGTGCTGTTGGAGATCTCCAGATTGCTGAACACAGGTTTGGACATGGAGTCACTTTCCATCTGTGTGCGACTGTGTGAGCAGGGCATCAACCCAGAAGCACTGTCCTCTGTCATTAAAGAACTCCGCAAAGCCTCTGACTCACTCAAGGTATGGAGACAGTGAGTCTTTGTTGTTTCCACTGATTTTATTTGTCAAATAAGGAATTTTGAATATTGTAATTGTTGAAAACGTCACTTCAAATCCTGTTCTCATGAACTGTTCCAGCATTTCTTTAAGCCTTGACAATGGCTCTCAGAAAATTTTATTACAGCAATATTATTTTATTATTTACAGTGTAAAGACTAAATGCATAATCATTGATCTGTACTTTTTTTGGGGAATGAAAACAGCTCGGCCAGATAGCACATTTCCAAAAGTGGGGCCTACACAACTAAAACGTCAATACAGACAAAAGAAATGCAGTTTGTTGAAAACAAGTCAAAATGGTAGATTGAAATATGATGGTGTTGGTACAAAGAACCTGGGAATTAATGAAATTCTGTTAAACAAGTTCTTTAACGCATAAGTGTTTTGATCACACTATAGACTCATGAACTTACTCATTTTCATTTTCCTCTAATTTGCAAATATGACATTTCTCAGTTTAGCTGTCTTGAATTAAATATCTAAATAAGACAGGCATAAACAGACCATTACAGCATAGCAGCAATTTAAGAATAAATCAGGTGCTGGTTTACTAGTATTTAAGTGCATCATTTGATGCGTATGTGTGCATTGTGGACAACTTACACTTTCTTTCTTTTTTTTGTGTTCCAGGCCTCTGAAAACTGCACTAACTGAAGAAGCTACCTGATCATTTCAGCTTGGGTCAGAAATGGATCACATCCAGTTCTTGCTGATTGGAGGGCTTGCCACTTTATCAGATTGCTCATATTACATTGCCTCCTAAGTTCCTGGTGCCTCCCTTGCCACCTTCTATGTGTTTTGTGCTCTCACTCGGACCTGAGTGTTTGTTTATAAACATGGTGGATATTGTTATATGTAATGCGAGGCCTCTTGAACATGGCACACAAAAACCCCTCTGTGGCTCTGCATCCATCCATGGTTTTCTCTAAGTTTCCTCTGTCTTTGCCTACAAACTCTGTTGAGGATTTTGAGATCCTGCCCTTATTTAACCGAATCCTCCGTTTGGCTGATATTATTACTCAACTTATTTCACTTCTCATGATGATGCCCAATACAATGGTTTTTTTTTATTATTTCTGTACAGTGTTGGATCTTTAGAGTTTCCAGTGATATTTTATGTCTTATAATTAGATTTTTGAATGCATCATGTGTTCTCCAATTTGATAATTCCCATTCTACCATGTCCTCAGTCCCCCATGACCATCACTGACAAATGTATTCCAAATTAAAAGGGAATAATCAACAGCCACCAGGTGGTGTTGTCTTTCTTTTTCTTTTCTTTTTTTTAATTAAAAAAAAAAAAAATTTTTTGTAGTCCAGGTCTGGTACAACATTGTGATAATAATAATAATAATTAATAATAGTAATTTGCCCTTTAGTGCACTTTAGGATGGTGTGTGTGTGTGTGTGTGTGTGTGTGTGTGTGTGTGTGTGTCTCTCTGGAGGTGTTTTAAGTTTGATTAGTTATTTTGCATCATAAAAACTTCTCCCTGTCGCACTGGAGAGGCAGAATACCAAAGGGAGGACAGTTAATATTTGAGTAGGAGGTTGTGCAACAATGATCTCATGCACAATCTTTACACGGCACGATACTGAAGGACAGAACAAGGATGTTTTTGTCAGTTCATTTTACTCGGGAATATCAACAAGATGTACTGTTGAACACATTACACAATATCTAAGGCCCTTTGTTTTTCTGCTTAGTCCACATAATAGAATTTGGATCTACTGCAAACTTGGCCAAAAAATGGCTTTGATCAGTCCCATATTGTAATCCCTGCCACCGTGTAGCCAACTGCATGCAGCGTTTATTGTTTTTTCCCTCTACGGTCTGTAAAATATTGGTCTATTCATCTTGTAGATGAGGGTTAATGCTGAGAGCACAGAACATTCCTCCACAAGCCAATATGTGTGCTAGAGGCTACCCCTTAGAAGGGTTGTATCAGTTGTGTGTGTGTGTGTGTGTGGTTGAGTTCATATGCTCGTACAGTTCAGCGGATGTCTACAAATGAGCCCCCCTTAAGCCATCTGACAACATATCGGCCCACTCCTCACAGACATAGAGAGAGAGGAAGAGCGAGAGTGATCAAGAGAATGTCTTTGTAAGCAGATCTGTCTTCTACTGCTTTGTCTTGTCCTCCTGACTAACAGGCTTTGGGTCTAAATCTGTGGACTGGTCCTTTGATCCTTTAACACACCGTCTATCTTTACCTCAACACCACCACTGTGAAAGCCAAGACACATACAGAGACGGTGGAGCAGCTCTTCCTGCGAGTTTATAAGCCTTAACAAGCCTTGGCCTCTATGGGGGGGCAGGGTAAAGGTGGTGTTGACTAGTATATGTTGTTGTTGTTGTTGTTGTTGGGTGATCCACATTAAAATGCTTTTTATTACAAAGACAGGTTATATGCAATCATGGTCTTGAAGGGGCTAACATGGGCTGGACACATTTCTCTTTATTTGTTGTGTTTGATAGCTTCTCTGTACCCTGGCACTGCTCGTTTGATCTCGGAAAAACAAAATATTCCCAAATCCCACAGTCCTGAGAGATCAACGGCTGGATATGCATGAAACATCTAAGAATAGAGCGCTCAATTAGGGCAATGGTCAAACGTAAGAGGCGAGCAGGACTCAACAACAAAACTTCTAAAGATACTTTGTGTTTACACGCTCAAGATTCAGTGTCTGATTCTAATGAATGAGGGTGGGGTTTTTTTTTTTGCATTAATGTGAGAAAGAGATCTTGTTCCTCCCATTAACCTGTATACAGTATGTCTGTCCGCTATTAATTAGGCCGGTTTGTGGACGTATTGTAGGCGCCTCGTAAAATAGATTAGAAGTAGGTTATACCTCATATAGTTGAGTATACAGACCGCTTCTGCGTGAGATGGTGGTTAGCGCTAATGTGCTGGGACTGTGTGCATTTGATGGGCCTTGTGGTGTCACAAACCTTGGGGGGGGGGTGTCTCATATGCATTGTAAACCGCCACCCATCAATACCTTTGACCTAAGAGGAGCTTGGTGACCTTGTCAGAGCTTGCCACCACATACCATCCCCTGATTAAATACAGTGCGCACTTTTACACCCCAAGATTATACAGTTTAGATCCCAATTAAAATCGGAGCAAGGAAATTGGATCATAAACTATTTAAAGGATCGTTAACGATCATTAGACAGGATAATGGCGTAGCAATCAAAATATGTTTGATAAACTTCAAAAGTCTTTTAGTGACTTTGTTGTTTTTGGACATTTTCCAAGATGATTAATCTGGAATTGATTGATCTGCAGTTGTAATTAGCTGTCTCCTGCATAGATGCATAGTAATCATATATCTGCGCGCTTGTTTTAAGGTATTAATTGGTTTCATTAACAAAAGTAGTTAATTGAATAACAATTAACAAAGATGGCAACAGCATCAACGCAGTCCGTGCAAACTCCCTTGTGTTTTCTCCATCGCGATAATGAAACCGCTCTTTATCAGATTGGAATTTTGTGTGTTGGACTATGTAATGACTAATATCATATTGGGCCTATTAGTTTATTCAAGTGGTTCACTGATGCATCGAACTAGTGTACAACATGTTGTGTTTAACCGGAACGCACCATATGCTTTGTTAATCAGACATAGGAATCACATTTAGCTGGTAAATGGCCTTCTAATAAAAGCAGGTAATAATACAAGTTAAGATAATTCAATCTCAAGACTAGACTGGGTAAAAAGGAACAGCTGTTCATATTTGTTGAATGTTTTAACCTTGCCTCTTTCCTTTGACGAGTTTTTTTCCTTTCCCGGTACTTAGGAGTTTAATTCCAATATTCGTTCCCGCAACTTGCTGTGCAGAAAATAGAGATGGAGGATGGACTAGCTGTCCACTTTCCTTAAAAGAAGACAATGCCAGCCATATTGCGGTGACAGCTTGCATTATGTGTGTTTTTACATGTGTGTATATGTGTAGGCGACAGAGAAGGAGAAGGAGTGTGTGTGTGCGTGTATGCATGTGCGTGCGTGCGTGCGTGCGCGTGTAGAAAAATAAAGAGTGAACACGGGTGTGTTACAGTGACAGCTTGTATTCTCTGTGATTAATGATGTGCTGTGTGACTTGATAAGTGCTGCGGAGGACCAATGCTTGTTTCAATTAGACCTTGTGAAGGTCGCGACGCTGCAGCGGCCTCTCATTATCATATCCATAATCAATCCATATTATCATAGGGTAATGTGGAGGGTATGTGTGATATCTTGGTCATACACGCACACATAAACACAAGCGCGCGCGCGCACACACACACCCCGATGGACAAATGAAAAGACACCTAATCACATACCAAAACACAATGACATCGTCTCTCGCTCACCAGAGGGCTCGCACCCTTCACTCCCCGTTGATTTGAATCATAACAGTGGCTGTCGGAACGGATTGTCTATTCAGATTAAAGCCGTGTGCAGAGTTGAGCAATGAAGATGGTGGTGGCATTTCAGACTTTCTGTAGACACGGCCGTGCATGCACGCACGCACGCACGCACACACACCATTGCATACCAAAGCACAATGATATACCCTTTGGCCCTGTCTCTTGCTTCCACAGAGACACACACACACACAAACAATGACCTATGACCCCAGGGAGCATTTTTAAAAGCGGCAAAGTGATTTGTATGTTTTCCTTCCTTTAATGAGAACAGATGGAGTGGTATTTACACTCCATCGGCTGATTTAACCTTCTACACATTAGGATGGTTCCTCACGCTTCTTCTCAGTCGCCAAAAGTGGCGAGGGTAGCGGAGCGAGGCTGAGCTCTAAAAGCATCCCAGACTGAGCGTCATTAACTCATTGACTTATAGTCAAACTCTCGCAATAATAAGATGGAACCGACAACTAGTCGTCTGCCTATTTTAGTTGTTCCCAGGTAGTGACGATGCAAGGGAAAATCAACAAAGCGTTACAGCAATGCACCAGTTATATTCAAACCCATGGGCATGCCATGGCTACGGCCCAGAGAGGCACGTCTCGATTAGAATGAACGGGTCCGGAGTGGGTCTCTGTTTCATGACCATTAACACTCACTTATCCATTACAAAAGGGATCTTTTGGGCAGATCAAGTTGGCCTAAGTGTAAAGCCTCTGCGGTGGAGCTGCACTTTAGGAACTGGGGGAGAATGCTTGCCATATGACATGTGAATACCACTCTTTGACATTCAACTATGCATTCATATCACCCGATGGGTCTGAGCAGAGGGGGGTGCAGGTCCGGGAGTCGGTAGGGGTCCGGTGTCTTGCTCAAGCATAATGTGAAAGCGACGGGCATGTTTGGTCGCTGTGCGAGAATTGAACCTGCCATCTCTGCAGTTTACAGGCAGCCTAACGGTCTCTCTTTCTGCGGCGCCGTAAAGACAACCTGGACAATGGTTCTCATTTAACGTCTCGCGCTCCAAGCTCTTCAGCTCTTCAGCTCAAACGACAGGAAAAGTAATGTCAGATACAATTACAACTTTAATTCCATCAAAAATCAAACACTGGTCTTTGGATCGTCGCTATTTTGCCCTGCTTCATCCGTGTTGGCCCTTTTGCAGCATCTCTGCCCATTTGCAGCCTCTTGTATCATCAGAGGGTAAGATAATGTGACATTTCCATCAATGGTGTGTGTATCAATAGCCTTAACATCATCAAAGTTTGTCACAGCACCGAAACGATTAAGACCTATCGGCCAAGGTAGATGTAGCGAAACTCCCCCCCCCCTCAGCTATCAAACATATTAGAAACATAAAATCCGTTTTGCTTAAGATGGACTGTCATAGATGTGTTTTCTATGCAGAGAAAAGGAGTCATGACATTTCTATTTGGCAAGGAAAAGGCCATGCTCAGCAGGAGTTATCAAAGGCAAAAAGTGAAAAGTTTGAACTAGCGCTCGCTCTCTCTGTCTCTCTCTCTCGCTCTCTCTCGCTCTCTCTCTCACTCTCTATCTTCCCCTCGAGATACTCATGTTAAGCATAATTAAGCAGATTTGATTAGCATCAAGCCTGGCTTCCTCTCTTGACTTTTAATGAATGTAAATCTACCATCTACATCCCAAAGATTAATTTCTGCCAATTAAAAAACACAAGAGGGCTTATTGGGGGAGAGGGGGATGGGGGAGGAAAAGAGTGTTAAAGTCCTTTGAGTTGAAGTACAGTCGGAGTTTTATCCTCTTCCCCCTTGTCTTATGGTGAGATGGTCTCTGGAGATCTGTCTCTCTCTCCCCCTGCGACTGAGATCATTATCAGCACAATGTTCCGTGAAAGCCACTTTGAAAAGACTGTAAGCTCCATATGTAAATGATGGGAGAGAGAGAGAGAGAGAGAGAGAGAGAGAGAGAGAGAGAGAGAGAGAGAGAGAGGGAGAGAGAGAGAGAGAGAGAGATGGTGTGTGTGTGTGTGTGTGTGTGTGTGTGTGTGTGTGTGTGTGTGTGTGTGTGTGTGTGTGTGTGTGTGTGTGTGTGTGTGTGTGTGTGTGAAGGAGAGAAATGGATGAGAGAGAGGTACAAGGAACAGGTAACAGGGGCAATTTGTCATGTCAAGGTTATTGCCCCTTCTTTTCTCTCACTATTTTTCAGGCGAATGTGTTTTTTTTTTTTAAATTTTGTTCGCCCTCCTCTCCGGATTGGAAGTCATTTGAGATTAATATTTCGTCGTTGATGAGATGTTCATATGCACAGGCGAATCGTCCGACGGTTATCCGCCGATGAAATATCCAAGTTCAAGTGTCAGAGTGTGTTGTTTAATTCTAAGGCGCTTCGGGCAATAATTTTGCTGCGCTTTAAAATAGGCCAACACTTCGTGTTTACATACGATTAAAGTTTGTCCAATGCCTCTGTGGTGCTCTCTCTCTCTCTCTCTCTCTCTCTCTCTCTCTCTCTCTCTCTCTCTCTCTCTCTCTCTCTCTCTCTCTCTCTCTCTCTCTCTCTCTCTAAGAAATGTCCAGGCTCCTCCTCTTTATGATAATGTGACAGTAGCATCTCCAGCGCAAGACGAGCGCCTTTCATTCTGATTCAAGTGTGGGATCTGTTTTTATCCGCACACACACACACACGCACGCACGCACGCACGCACACGCACACTCACACACGTGCACACACGCACACACACACGGACCCTGCCGCTCCATTCCTCCGCGGGTTTTTTCCTTCCTTAAATCCACTTTGTCCTTCACTCATTTGGAGAGAAAAAGGAAAGGAAGAGAGTCCGCTCCTGCTCGGCCAAGTTCACTTTCCAGCTACGCAGCAGACTTCCGGCGCCTTGAATTTGACTTTTTTTTAACTTTTTACTTTTTATATATACACATATATATTATTTTATTTTATTTTTCCCTTTTTTTTAATTCAGGGACGTGACCACCATGGCCTCCCCGGTCGCCACTCTGCTCCCCTCCGCTCCTCTGGGGCACCATCCGACGCCGATTTCCACCTCCCCCGCCACCAACTCTCCGCCACCCGCGGCCACCTCCACCTCCTCCTCCCCGACGCCTCCCGTCGGGCGCCCGGCGCTCCTCCACCCGTTCAGAGCCGACCTCCTGCCAATGAAGAAGGCGAGCGTCCCGCTGGCCGGCGGCAAGCCCGTGTACGCCACCCCGTCCCCGGTGGAGAACACGCCGCAGAACAACGAGTGCAAACTGGTGGAGGTGAAAGGGGCCAAGCTGGCCTCGTTCACGGTGAGGGACACGGAGCTTATCTGCCTGCCGCAGGCGTTCGACCTGTTCCTCAAACACCTGGTCGGCGGGCTGCACACCGTCTACACCAAACTCAAGCGGCTGGACATAACCCCGGTGGTGTGCAACGTGGAGCAGGTCCGGGTGCTGCGGGGGCTCGGCGCCATCCAGCCCGGGGTGAACCGGTGTAAACTCATCTCCAGGAGGGACTTTGAGACGCTGTACAACGACTGCACCAACGCAAGGTGGGTGACACGGGGGGGGGGTTACCTGTAATGCTATATCTGTAAAGCATAGCCTAGTGTCACTGTGGATAGTGAGTGTGTTTTTCGGTGGTGCTGACGATAACTGCACCAAGGCAAGGTGAGTTACATGAGGGGGGCATGTGTTACCTGTAACGTATTGTGTTACCTGTAACGTATGTAAGTAACGCGACCTGTAACGTAGCCTAATTAATCGTGTCAGTGGATAGTGAGTGTGGTTTCGCTGCCGCTGCTGCTGCTGGCAGGAAAACAGTGGCGATGATGATGACGACGATAATGATGATAAACTGTAATAGCCTAATCCTTGGAGAAGATGATCTTCATTTGCTCTAAAAAAGTTTTCCATTTTAAGTTCTCTTATCATAAGCTGACATTTCTCCTTCACACACACACACACACACACTCACCCCCCCACACCTACACATACACATACACATAGTACACGTTTACGTACACGTACACAGCCCATGCACCCGACACTGTCATTCTGAGAAATTGATTCTTCACAGAAATTAATTAATTTTCATTTGGCCCCAAGCGGCAACAGAAATCAGGACAAGCTCACTTGCTGATCCCCCCCTACTCGTTCTCTCTCTCTCTCTCTCTCTCTCTCTCTCTCTCTCTCTCTCTCTCTCTCTCTCTCTCTCTCTCTCTCTCTCTCTCTCTCTCTCCCCCTGTGTGTGTGTCTCTCTCCCTCTCTCTCCCCATCTCCTTAATAACTTGCTGTCTTATCATAACAACACTCTTTAGCCCTGAGCAACAGAAAAAGAGGAGACGATTAAATGAATTCTCGGTATTTATGATGCGATTATGCAAATTAGCTGTTTTCCAGTGGTGACCAGCTACACGGGTCATCAATCCAATACCCGACAGAGATGTTTGGATAAAAGGAGCTAAATTGGCTGGGATTCGTGGCTTCCTGGTGGCAGATTGCGCTCCAGTGCACACCACATGCTCGTCGCAGCGCGGATTCAAATCCTGCAGGTAGCATTAACCAAAGGTGTAGTTTATATTGTCGAATGGTTAATCCGTATTATATGGAGCGTGACCGATCCCGGTTACACTTGCCGTTAATATCGAGATACAAACCGAGGATGGCTCAAAACTGTTTACAGACAGGGGTTCCCATGGATATCGAAACGTCCCAAGAAGATGGGAGTCTACACCTGCCGAAGGAGTAGAAGAGTGTATTTCCTGCCAACACGTCCAGATGTCTTATTAGTTCCCGGCCTCTCTTAGGTGTACTCACACCTGTTAAAGTGTAGCTCAGTTCTCTGTTCAGGCTCATTCTGCATGTGTCCTTCGGCTGCATTCTGATCACGAGAAGGCCCTAAACACCGAGATTGCACTGGAATTGCTTAGTTACAGCATCCAGAATTGAAAATCCCACCAAAAAAAAAAAATATTGAAATCTGGTTTTCACCGCATGTTGGTTTATTCATGATGCCTTTACACCTCCGTTTAAATGTTGTAGCCCCGTAAGACAAAATTGAAATTCACTCCTTGTCCGCTTTGGGATTTCTATGTCAGGTGTTAATGGGGTCATAGTTATACAACCTGTGAAAGTACACCGATTCCATCGGCTCTAATTATCCACACAACACTCAAACCACCTTTAGTTAATGAGATCTGAAAACATGGCTCGTCTGAAAACTTCAAACGACATCTTCAGTTCTTTGTCTGAAGGCTTCAGGTCTACTGTGGTAGGCATTGGGCTAATTCTCACCAGCCCACAACAAGCCTGCGCTGGTGCTGCAGGAGTCCTGCAGCACCAGCGCAGGCTTGTTGTGGATGGAGCCACAGCAACAGCACAACAGGTTAAAAAAAGAAAAAACCCAAAACACTGCGACCTAAGATGGCCACGGATGGGTAAAGCAGGAATGCTGGTCTAATAAGCCTGTAGATGGGAGTCCCACTTCTCTAAGCAAGAAAATTATGTTATGGCCCTGTGTCGGTGTTAGGGCTCACTGATTTTTTTGTTACTGATTAGACAGCCATCGCTTAATATTTTCCATTCTGGTGTAGTTGGACTGGCAGGATGTGCAATATCGCCCGAGTCTGACAGTTTAACATAGCTAACAGAAGTGTTAAGACAGATGGATGGAGTGATGCGTAACCTCTCATCCGAGGTTTATGCGTGTGGATTTCAAGACTCACAGTCGTGCATTTTACCAAGAGCAAAACCTAAAAGGGCTGTTCTTCAGCAAAGGCTATGTAAAATTCCCTCTATCTTACTCATTTACTCCCACTAGCACACACACACACACACACACACACACACTGACTGACTGACCAGTGTTTCATCAAGCCGAGACGAAGGACTGATTTCATCCTGAGTCAAAAGCCTAGTTGTAATTCACGCAAAGGTGGCCCAGACACACTAAATCACACGCATGCACGCACACGCGCGCGCACACACACACAAACTTACCCCCCCCCAAAAAAACCGCACCACACACTCATATGGTCATGCCTGTCTGTTTGCAGGCTTTGCTGCTAAATAACATTAGTTCCAGAGAGAGAACATGGCGTATAGGGAGGGAACATGATACTCTGTCCTTTTCTCTTCCCTTGACAAAGGAACAGTTTCATTCTCCGTCAGGAACACACATCAAACAGCTCAGGTCAAGCTGTGTGTGTGTGCGTGTGTGTGTGTGTGAGTGAGTGTGTGCGCGTGTGTCATGGTATACTGAGTTGATACTGTTTGTGGCACAGAATGGCCGAATCACATAAAGATGTGTCATTGAAAACCAAACCCATCTGTGAATGTAATGTGGGTGAGGACAACACCTTTTTTTGTTACTTAACCACAAAGCCAGTGATAACAGCGGCGCACACGGTGTGGACGCCGTGTCTGTCAGCACAGTTGGAACGTATTGTTTAGCTGAACTGTAGCACGTTTTGTCCCAGAAAACAGCGCACTAGGGGAATCGTGGCGAAGCGATACACTTATTTGTGAGATGTGGAATGGAGAGGAAAAAAAGGATTATTATCCTGATTCTACAAATTAGCTTCCTCCGCCCCCCCCCCCCCTGTTTCTCTACAGCCCTTGTCACCAGAAAGGCATAGAAAGTGGAGGTCATTAACTTGAAAATAAAATAGAACAATGGGGGGGGAAAAAACGACGGTAAAATGAAACTAAGAGTGTGGCGTGGCGGTCTATTCCGTTGCCTGCCAACGCGGGGATTGGCGGTTCAAATCCCTGCGTTACCTCCGGCTCGGTGGGGCGTCCCTACTGCAGGTGGGAGAGGTTTCAGCCTGATCGTGGCACGCGCTGCGTCCCCCTGGCGAAACTCCTCACTCAGGTGAAAAGAAGCCACTGTGGTGGTCTGCAGCCCTCCCCGGATCGACAGAGGGGGTGGAGCAGCGACCGGGACGGCTCGGAAGAGTGGGGTAGTTGGTCGGGTACAACTGAGGAGGGAAAAAAAGGGAGGGGGGGAGGTGAAACGAAGAATGAAAAATAGGATAAAGTTGCTTGTAGACTGAATGAATATGTGCACTTTCCCCCGTGGCAGTTGTCGGCTGTGTACGTTGGCCGTGTGTTAAGGTGGAGTTGTGTACAGGAAGAGGGACTCTGTAAAAGCTTTGGCTGGCCATAAGTCAGCGTCAGGAGTGTTGTTTTGGGTTGGACGACGTGGGCCCGGGTGGTGGTGAAGGGGGGAGTCGTGCTCAACGTCAACCCCCTACACCCTTTTGATGTTTCATAGAGAAGATGGGAAAGATGGGATAGAGAGGGCCTCTCGGTCTGCCTGTATGATGGGACTTAATGGAACACACACACACACACACACACACACACATGGTGCAGTCTTGACTTCACCCTGACCCTGGAATGTGGGAGAAGAATGCAAGGCAGTATCAGTTTGGGAGATCAGATGTTGCCATGATCAAACAGTGTGTGTGCATGTCTGTGAGGATGAGAGTGTGTGTGTGTGTGTGTGTGTGCGCGCGTGCACATGTAGTCATGTAGGTGTGCGTATGTGTCCTGCTTTCCTTTGTCATGACATCATCACACAGGCTCTCCTTATAACAATAGAGCATAATGGTTTCAGCCCTCGTTTTGAGAGGAAGGCTGCGACATCAATCTAACGTCACTCGCCGACTGACAACACAAGTCTCCTCGTGTAAACGGACATTGTTATGATTAATCACGTCGCGATCAGAAAAAATAAAGGAGATTCATCAAACAAGGATGGATGGGAGATGGGAGTCCTGGGAGTGCCAATATGTTCACAACAAAAAACTCGCCGTAGAACGTTTTCTCTCGGTCCCCCGCCCACCCACCCCCCCACCCACCCACACACACACACACACACACACACACACACACAGCTGCTACCTATCAGCACCCCGATCCCTCCAAGCCAGTAGCTGCTCCACTGTTTTGACTGTAACACTTCCTCTTCTTTCATTACCTCTCCCGGTGTGTGTTTGTGTGTTTGAGAGAAAGAGCGAGAGAGAGGGAGAGCGAGAGAGAGAGAGAGAGAGAGAGAGAGAGAGAGAGAGAGAGAGAGAGAGAGAGAGAGAGAGAGAGAGGAATAAAGAGATCTGCTGTCTTTGTAATGTTTTGTTTCAGTTCCACCTGCGCTAACCCCAGCTGCCACGTTTAACGTTTTATGTTTCAGGTGAGATACAAACATGCACACGCACACACTGCGCATGTGATTTTACAGAAAGATTTGGAGGGCAAAACTCATTATACTGGACACCCCCTCGAAACATTTGTGTGTGTGTGTGTGTGTGTGTGTGTGGCCAGAGTGCTGGCATGAGGGAGGACGTCTGGGTGAGATTTTAATTAAAGTTTGAGACAAAGAGGTCATAAGCCATACACCACCTCTCCCACACATACACACACATACGCACACACACAAACACACACACACACAATGTTCTGTTTTCTCTCTCCCCCTCCTCTCTCTCATTCCATCCCCTCAGTTTGATGACTTTTCCATGAAAGGCTTTTTCATTAATCCTACCTCAGGGAAGCGGTGCTCTCTGACTCCACACACACACACACACACACACACACACACACACACACACACACACACACACACACACACACACACACATGTGCAAGTGCACACGTTAATGCACGTATACAAACAAACTCCCCCATAAACACACATACACACACACACACACACACATGGACTATCCTTCCTCTGTGGGTCACTTTGATGTATCAATGCACTTGCAGACTAAACACAAAATGAAGTTCCAGATCTTTATGCCCCCTAAAGTACACACACTCACACTCACACACACACACACACACACACACACACACACACGTGCACATACACGTACGTGCACACACACGGAGGCCATTAATTAGCAAGTGCAAATAAACAGTGGGAAGGGAAGGGGTTGTAGTAAAAACTAACCACAGTTTTTAGTCCCTGTGTTTTTTGTGTTTTAATTCCCCTAGTGATGTGTGTGTGTGTGATGTGTGTGTGTGTGTGTGTGTGTGTGTGTGTGTCTTTGTGCATGTAGGGGCGTGTTCTATGTGCTTGTTTGAGGTGTTTCATGTCAGTGGTAATACAACAGCATTCCTCCGTCTTCAAACCTAAAGCCTAAAAATAAATTTCCTGCTTTTGTTAATGGCGACAGGCCGCTCTATATGCGAAAACAATTTTTGGGAACGCACACACACAGTGCAGCCCACCCCCATCTACCCCCCCCCCAAATTCCCCACCCTGTTTCTCTGGCGCATTCTTGCTGTCTGTCATTCCTTAATAGTGTGTGTTTGTGTTGCGCACAGTCGTCTGCGTGTGTGTGTGTGTGTGGTTTGTGTGTGTGTATGGTTTGTGTGTGTGTGTGTGCGCGGCTGCTTGTGATATCTGATGTCAGCTGTCACATCCCAGTCGGTCTGGGCCCATAATAGGAGACAATAATAACAACTCATTAAAACTGAGGGCAGGAACTGTGGAGCTCATCGGCTCATCAAATTAACCTTTGAACACTTCACACACACATGCATGCACACAAATGTACACTCAATCACACACACACACCCACCCACCCACACACACACACGCACACACACACGAATATATATAACCACACACACACACACACACACACTCACATGCACGCTAACAGACTACCTGTTTTCCTCTCATAGTTTGTCACAACACAATTTCCTTCTTTTTCTGCGACCCCCCACACCCCCCCCTCCCACACACACCCATCCACCCACCCCAGCCAGTGGGTGTGTCAACAGGGGATTGGTCCTTTCTGCTGGTTAATTGATGAATTATATGCAATATGCAAATGAGATGCCATTAATCTCCTGACTGACAGCTTCGTTTATGGGGCCTTAATGACGGCTGGATTAGATTCTAATTAAAATCTGCTCAAAGACACCCTGTGCTAGGAAGCTGCTGTTGCTGCCCCCCACCTCCACCCCCTCTAAATCTCATCCTCTCTTCTTCACCCCCCCCCCGACTTCTCTTTTTCTACCCCTCTTTCTCTCTCCCTCTCTCTCCCTCTTCAAATGTCTTTCTTTCTCTCAGCCCGGCATGATCTTTCCCTTCCTCTTCTTTCGTTTTTAACATTTGTTCGGCCCCTCTCTCCTTCGCTCTGTCTTTTCCTCTGTCTCTTCCCCTCTCGCCTCCCTCGCTTTTCTCCCCCCCCCCTTCTCTCATCTCTCCTTCTCTCTAAAACTGTTTTAATCTCTATTCTTTGACACCCCTCCCAGACCTGAACCGTGACCACCACACACACACACACACAAACACACACACACACAAACACATGCACACATGCCCCCCGCACACACATTATCTAATGTTGTCAATCCAATAAGAGGGGAGATGAGCTGTGCTGGTTGTCATTAAGGCTGATGTGGCCCGTGTCATTCTCCTGTCAGGACATTCACACCATTTAGTCAGAGCTAAATTGATGTCTGACAGCCTTTCACATACTTCCTCTGGGATGGACTGAGCATGCCTGGCACAATCAAACCATGTGAGTCTGGTATTAGTGCTGATGTCTCAGATTCTCCCCGTCATTGAAAGAAGTCCTTTACTTGGTGGGGAGCAAGAGAGGGCGGCTGAAAACAAGGGAACAAATAAACGAAAGACGGACACGAGAAGGAAGGTGGGAAGGAGGGGAGAGTGAGTGAGTGAGTGGGCAAACAAGGGCTCTGGTGAACTGTTTACACCACACACTGAATGAAAGAGCGAATAAAGATGGAGCAGTTAAAACGGGAAAGGGAGTAATGACTCACGTGAGCTTGTCCGTTGGTTTGCAGCTCGAGGCCGGGCCGACCGCCCAAAAGGCTCCAGAACGTGACGTCATCGGACTGCGGGACCCACCACATGCTATCTCACAGTGGTCTGATGTCTGCCGGGATCATACCCCCAACAGGTGAGTGGCACCAGATGCAGTGCAACAGATTTATATGCACACACACACACACACACACACACACACACACACACACAAACACTACATTTGCTGGTTGGTAATAACATTACTTCTGACACCATATGATTTTGCTGAGACAAGATTAAGTAAGGAATCAATCAACATGACTTCCCTATGTAATAATAATAATAATAATAACAACAATTAAAATTAAAAGACAAATTAAATTATGGAATAAGTAAATCAGGGATGCTTTAAAAAATCACAATTAAATAGTAGATATTAAAACAAAAGGTCAAACCTACACATTTAGGAATTTATTTTTATCAGACTTTTTCAACGAGTCTTCAGTATATTTCGGAGACCGAATTTGGCTGCCGGTGTTTCTCGAGGCCAGTGGACAGAAACAGAGCAAAGTCTTCTTGAATTGCTCAACCTCTTTAAATGACTGGATACAGGGCAGCGTTTTTTTGATACACTTCACAAGTGACGCTTGCAAACAGCCCATTTTGTAATCCTGCAGCCCTGAGATGATTTGCGGCGCCATTGCCCCACTGCACAGGTGCAGCCGCAGCAGAGGTGCAGCCGCAGCAGAGGTGCGACATGCGGCCGCGTGTGCTGCTCCATGCACAGACGTGTGGCCGCGCTGCTGCAGGCCTCGGAGGAATTGTTTGGAGACTGAACATTTTCTGATGTCATTGACATTAATATTTGGCATTAATTTTGATTGCAATACAGGAGCTAGTTGTTGTACTCTCATATTACCAGTCTCTCGTTACAGTATTTATGAAAAAACATGATACGGTGTCATAAATACAACAAGACCGAATTCAGGGGTTGCAACCTGCATATTGATAGCTCATATAAGTTAGACACAGGTGTCAATCTGTAAAAATAAGTGTTTCTTTATGGGGGGGGGGTTTGCCTCCTTTTTTCTCCCCAATTGTACTTGGCCAATTACCCCACTCTTCCGAGCCATCCCGGTCACTGCTCCACCCCCCTGCCGATCCGGGGAGGGCTGCAGACTACCACATGCCTCCTCCGATATATGTGGAGTCGCCAGCCGCTTCTTTTCACCTGACAAGGAGGAGTTTCACCAGGGGGACATAGCACATAGGAGGATCACACTATCCCCCCCCCCGAACAGGCTCCCCGAGTGACCAGGACACATACCCACATCCGGCTTCCCACCCGCAGACACGGCCAATTGTGTCTGTAGGGACACCCGACCAAGCCGGAGGAAACACAGGGATTCGAACAGCAATCCCCATGTTCGTAGGCAACGGAATAGACTGCTACACTACCCAGGCGCTCACGTGTTTCATTTTTTAAACAAGATGATGTTTACTTTTTTGGTGGTCCTCACACAAAACCTGGGTCAGCAGGAGACATAGCCATGCGGCTCTCCAGTTGGAGATGTACGTTTTATGTCTTGATTTTGGCCCAGACTATCTAGCAGTGGCCACTTTGTTAAACACTGCCATATCACAAACTGGCGTGTGGTGTGTATCTGTGTTTGTGTGTGTGTGTGATAGAGAGGAAAAGAGAAAATAATTGTGGGCACCTCATGGCTTTCAAAGTTGCCCTTGGCTTTGTGCTCTTCGGTGGAACCTGATCTTTTCATTCCCCGCCTCAAAAGAAGCCATTTTCTATTAGTCTCCGTTCCTCTCACTGTTCAAAGGTGCTTGAGAGAGAGAGAGGGAGAGAGAGAGAGAGAGAGAGAGAGAGAGAGAGAGAGAGAGAGAGAGAGAGAGAGAGAGAGAGAGTGTGTGTGTGTGTGTGTGTGTGCGTGTGTGTGTGTGTGTGTGTGCGTGTGTTCAAGAGCATTCTCAGTGGGAAAAGAGTCTTTTTCCACCAAAGGAGAGGGTGCGGTGACAATGTCAACTCCACTGATTAGAACTGGCCACATGAGGGAGAGAGGGAGAGAGAGAGAGAGATAAAAAAGAGAGAAACAGAGAAAGAGAGAGGACATTTGAGCGTAAAAGGCAGAAAAATCTTTGATGTGATCTTCCTCGGTCCCTCACTTTCACAAACACCCACGCACTCACGCACACACACACACACACACACACACACACACACACACACAGAGGACGCAGTGGCTTATCTCCCGCTGTGATGCTGACATTTGAAAAGGTAGAGTGAGGAGAGGGGATGGGGGGGGCGAAAAGCGGAGAATAGAGAAGAAACAGAACAATTTGTTGTGGTTGTGAAGGTCTCAGACAGACCGCTGGCCTCAAACACTCATTTTGGAGTGTAAGATCAAAACACGCTTTTTTTCCCTACTAAACACATCATACATTTCGCTGCGTGTTTACAATGGATTGAAAATTTTGTAATTTCTCATCAGAGTATGTGAAAACACAAGTCAGTTGTATCCAGAATCAGGAAATTAAGACTTAGGGTTTGTTTGCGCTTCCTGCGCGCAAGTATACGTGGTTGCTTGGGTCGTCCAACTTCGATAATTCCCCGTGTTTGTCCGTATTAGGAAGCGATATTTCATTTTCATTTACGGTACGTGACACGAGTTGCAGTTTGCAGGAAGCTCTGCGGGTCAGCAGACGACTTACTCAGATTTTGTGTATGTAAATTCATGTCCGCGTCATGACTTAGGTCTTCCGCATCTCTTCGGCACTCTCTTGTTGCTCTCCGCGTGAGTCATCGTGCAAAATTGCAAAACCACCGTTAAACATTTTCAGAGTGCGTTTGCTGGTGTTGTTTTCAGGATGGCGATAGATGAGGAGAGGGCTGTCGTCCGCCTTGCACTGCCCTGCGTTGTCCTGTGCGTTTAGCTTTGGGAGGTAATTTCCCCGTGTGGGAGAGATGAATGTCTTGGCTTGTTCATTTCACTACTGATTTGCTGGCAAACTAAATGGCCAGTGCAGCGGTGCAGTCAGAATGAATGGCTGGCCTCTGTCTTCTCGTGACATCCTCCTACCTTACCACTGCTCTAATCCTCTGGCAGGGCTATTGATCCGGCCGTTATTGATCACTCGATTCTTTCTTTTCTTTCTTCTTCTTTTCTTTCTGTCTGTCTGTCTGTCTGTCTGTCTGTCTGTCTGTCTGTCTGTCTGTCTGTCTGTGTCTGCCTCCGTCTGTCTCTCAGGTCTATCTGCCCTGGCCAAGAAGATCAAGCTGGAGGTTATGGGTGGTTACCATGGCAGCCAGCAGCCGCATGGTGGGCCAAACGGCGAAAACGGCGATCACAATCCTGGTCTGGGTGAGCGCCTCACGTGCACGTGCATGCACGCACATATGCCTTGACTGATGCCAACAGTATAACGCATCTCATGCTTGTGGTCTGTGCACATCTGCGCTGCTGAGTCTCGGGTAAGCCGCACGAGGGATTCATTACAACTTCGGTAGCTGTGTTTATGTCTAACAATCCGGAGCTAAGTCAAACTGATTAAAACCAGGATGTGACATCACCACTGTTTCCCCTACACGTGGTCTTGGAGGCTACGAAAGAACAAACAGTGATGAGTCACTGTTTTTCAGTTTGATGGCAGCCCTATAGAGAGAGAGCTGCCACCCAACCTAAACCCTGAAGGCAGCGATCGATTAGTCCTTTTGTTTGTAAAATGTCATAAAATAATGACAAATACCCATCACAAGCTCCCAGATACCAAAACAGTCTTAAAATTATTTCCTTGCCGGCATCTGGGTAGCGTAGCAGTCTTTTCCGTTGCCTACCAACACGGGGATTGCCAGTTCGAATCCCTGTGTTACCTCCGGCTTGGTAGTGTGTCCCTACAGATACAATTGGCCGTGTCTGGGGATGGGAAGCTGGATGTGGGTATGTGTCCTGGTCGCTGCAGTAGCGCCTCCTCTGGTCGGTCGGGGCACCTGTTCGGGGGGGGGACTTGGGGAGAATAGCGTGATCCTCCCACACACTACATCCCCACTGGTGAAACTCCACATTGTCAGGTGAAAAGAAGCGGCTGGTGACTCCACATGTATCGGAGGAGGCATGTGGTAGTCTGCAGCCCTCCCTGGATTGGCAGAGGGGGTGGAGCAGTGACCGGGATGGCTCAGAAGAGTGGGGTAATTGGCCAAGTGCAATTGGGGAGAAAAGGGGGGGGGGGTAAAAAAATTGTTTTCTTGGTCTAACCAGCAGCCAAACATCCCCACTCTATTAATTTCATAGAGATATAGACCAGAGAAAGGCAAGCAAATCTTAGCATTGCGAATCTGTAATCGGCAAGCATTTGGTATTTTTACTTAATAAATGACTTATGAGTTATCAAATTTATAATCAAGTTTTTTTTCTTTCGATCAACTAAAAAGATTCATTGCTTCAGCAAATAGGCTGAACGCTGTTCATCATCCTGCAGGTTTTCCTTGTAAGGCCGTGATGAATGGACTCCAGTACTTTTTCAGGTAGCGCAGCAAGGAGAGAAATTCCCTCAGTGTGGTTTCTGATATAGCAGGAGCCAAGATTTCCACGATGTGGGAAAGATGGTGTTTATTAGTGTGAGATACTCTGTGGACTGTAAATCTAAACTACCTCTGCTTCCCATTGGATCCACATATTGTATAGATTTAGTTGTGATAATAATACATAGAAAGATCTTTGCCCCCCCCTTTTTTTTTACTTGCTTTGTATGGAGACCGTTAGAAAGAAAGAGAGAGTTATGCACAGATCACACAGCGTTGCCAATTTTCCGTGTATTTCACATGGACAAAATGGGAATGCCGGATGTTTCCTGTTGAGTTTCAGCAAGCACACTAACAAGAATGATGCCCTGTGCTCTCATCCCCCTTCACATCTTCCCCGGGAACACAGCATTGATAGCGCCACAGCTGGGAATTGTACCCCCACTCCCAGGGGTGCGTTTGCACATGGATTATAAAATCTTTTGTACCAAACAGTTGCCCAGAGGTACACAGTTGTGCTCAGGTTCAAAGCTTAAAATATATTTTTTTTTGTGACACCATATAATAAACCATTCCCTGTAGACCCTTGTCCTGGATAAGATACCGAGGCTCGCTGTGGAGCTTGCAGAGAGAAAACAAGCATACCTGGATGAAAGAGAGATGACTAAGACGCGGGACTGAGGCCAGATCGATAGTCTTCTTTCTAATTCACTATCCTGAATGCAAACGACAACCGCTGGACAATCGATGGGAGGACAGACAAGCGTGCGTGCATATGTGCGCTCATGCAAACAATCATGCCCACCACCTCTGCTGCTGTCGACAGGTTAAACCGACATCAGCGTGTTTAGACAGATGACAGGGCTTATGGGGGCCTGTGTGGAATAGGCTATCAGCTTAGGATACATGGTCACACACACACACACACACACACACACACACACACACACACACACACACACACACACACACACTGTGGCTGTGAGACTGATAAATTCTCTCTGTTGTTTATGAATTTACACAGAGAAATACCATATTAAATAATAAACAAAGGTCCACATGCAGTGGGCACGTGGACCTTTGTGTGTGTGTGTGTGTGTGTGTGTGTGTGTGTGTCAGTTAGTATACATGCTCTCTAAACAACCCTAGTCTTAAGAATTGTTTATTATTGTATACACCCAGTTTGCCTGCCAGCATCTGTGCACAGTTAGGAGGCATGGTTACCACCAGCCATTATAAACCTGTAAAGCTTAATCACTGTTAATGATAGAGTCAACTGGAAACACACACACGCGCGCGCACACACACACACACACACACACACACAGACGCGTGCGTGCAAGCATACATGCACATAAACACAAATATAGGCACAATTTGTTTTTCCATACTGCCACCCACGGCCTTATGGGAAGGATTGGCCCCTACTGGTACTTTAACCACTACAAAGGCAAGCTCACATTACACACACGCACACGCTCACAAATGCTGAGTGTGACACCTCACGGGCGAGGGGAAGAGCTGGAGCAGCCGTTTCTGTATTTAACAAGATCTTCTGGGAAATTTACAGTAACAGTTTGTTTACAGTAATGGTTTGTTTGGGTAAACAGAAAAGAGGCACTCGGACTTTTTGATGTTCTTTAATGAAACATAACAGAGAAAGTGGGGGGAAAAAAGAGAGAGCGAGAGACACATCGAAGAGAAAACGGGCAAGGATAGGTAAAAGGAGAGGAGAAGTAGGGGTTGGGGACAGAAGTGGAAGGCCGGCTCCGGACGTGGCGTCGGCCGCTGGTTGGTTCTCTGACCATGTGGCTATTTAGCTCCATTCAGACAGACCTTTTGTCTGGATGTGGTGTCTGTTCTGGGCAACAGAGACTCTAATCTGCCAAATGCACAAAGCACAGCACATATGTCCAGCGAGCCCAACTTATACTGTCAGTGCCTCTCTTTTCTTTTCTTTCATTCTTTTTCTTTCTTCTTTCTTTCAATCTTCCTTTTAATTGTTTCATTTCATCTCTTCTTAGGAAAGTCCTTTCTTTTCCTTTTTTTTTGTTGCTCAATCTATTATTTGCAACAATTGTGTGGAATGGAGTCCAAGATTTGTCCCTTTGTGTTTATAATTACCCAGCATGCATTGCTGGCGCAGCACCAGGACTGCCATCAGTTCCTTTTGTTCCACTTCCTCCCTGTGTTTCTATAGTTTTTTTTCTTCTCTCCCCTTATTAAATGATAAATATTTATGTCGATTTCTCTCCTTGACAGGATGGTTTGTTTGGTGAGAAGGAGGACTGAAACAGCTTACCGGGGTGCTGTCGGCAGGAAGGATATTCTGTAAAGATAGTGGATGCTTGTCTTAAAAGAGTAATACAAACAGTTTGTCTCAGATTAGAGTCGTTTTGGGAATCAAGAGGATAGGCGTCAGCTTGCCCCAGCATCATATTTTACATTAACATAAAGACACACCATGCAAAGCTGTTTAAATCTTTTTTATATATTTTTTCCCTCCTTTTTCTCCCGAATTGTATCCAGTCAATTACCCCACTCTTCCCAGCCGTCCTGGTCGCTGCCCCACCCCCTCTGCCGATCCGGGGAGGGCTGCAGACTACCACATGCCTCCTCCGATACATGTGGAGTCACCAGCCGCTTCTTTTCACCTGACAGTGAGGAGTTTCACCAGGGGGATGTAGCGCGTGGGGGGATCATGCGATCGCTCCCCTAACAGGTGCTCTGACCGACCAGAGGAGGCGCTAGTGCAGCGACCAGGACACATACCCACATCCGGCTTCCCACCCGCAGACACGGCCGATTGTGTCTGTGGGGGCGCCCGACCAAGCCGGAGGCAACACGGGGATTCGAACCGGCGATCCCCGTGTTGACAGGCAACAGAATTAGACAGCCAGGCCACACAGATGCCCCGCTAGCTCCATGTTTAACATTAACTTAAAGACACAACTCGCAAAGCTGTTTCAATTTTTTAATATTTTTTACTTTTACGATTAGCAAAACCCGAAAGATGATTTCTATCACTTACAGGGGTGTCAAAACTTATATCGACCGCTTTCCATTAAAGGCCCAGTCTGTGATGTAATTGAGGTAAATTTGCACACATAATTGAGGAGTTTGAGTTACAGACTGACAATAAGTACTTTGAGTCTGTGTCAACTGATCTCAGTTGAAATTCGGGGCCTGTTTTTCTCCATCGTTTGCAAACATTACCGATGTAAACCAACCTTTTCCAGCATCGGAAAACTTTATCAACCTAGATTTAGTTGTTGTTTAGTATTAGTCTTTGTATTTGTATTGTATATGTAACATGTCAATCAGTTTTGGAGTGAGTTGATTCCAACTGTGTGGGTTTTTTTTTTACATTTTAGTAGTAACCCTTTTGTCACATTTGAATTATGGATTGCACTTTTAATTTCTTAGTCATGTTTTCCAAGTTTATTCGCGGAAAATTCTGTTTATATTAAGCGGTCGTGCGTAGGAAACTTTACTAGCTGTGAGGGAGCAAGGTGGGGCAGACAAAATGTTATCAGTGTCATGTCTCTTTCCTTGCTCTTCACTTCCTACAGCTCCTCTTTTTATGCTAAACCCCCAAAGCCCCCCCCACACACACACACATATACATACATACATGCAAACAGAGATGTTCGAGTCAAATGTGGCTTATCAGCAGAGAAGTCTGTCATCAAGATAATGTCGACAGCCCGGCTGAATTACACTTAGGGGTGTTTTCAATCCCATCATCACACAATAGGAGACGCATTGGCACTGGAGTTCAGGAAACTCTGCAGGACTGAAAAGAGATTGGCATTCTAGTTGTGAGAAACGGTAGAAAGGAGGACAATGAGACCGGGATAGGAAATTTTTTTTTACCTTTATTGTTGTAATAAAATCAAGGGCATGGTTCGCCCTTTTGTTTTTCTATCTTGCTTACTTGTGTTCTTGCTTTCTTTTCCCCCCATGATACTCTTTGGTGTTTTGAAGACCAGATCTATTCAGACTCAGCAAAATGGGCTGATTGTCAAATATTAAATGTTGCATGAAAAGTTGCTGGATTTATGTAATAATCCTACTTACTTCCCTTCTTCTTTACTTTTTCTATGACCTGTCTGTTAGCACTTTACTATGAGTCTGTTCTATCCTGTTATTCGTCTGATTCATTTCTGCCCCTTTCTCTACCAGGTCTGGACCAGCTGCCCTTCATGATGATGTCACATCCTCTGATCCCTGCCAGCCTGGCACCGGCCTCCGTTTCCATGGCGATGGGCCAGATGAATCGACTCAGTACGCTGGCCAGCATGGCGAATGTGGCGCAGCTCCACGCCAACCCCCCTGCCAGGACTCCCACGTCCGTCATAAAGGTAGAGTAATAACCCCGGAGGCACACTAGATCAAACAACTGGGTCCCCTGGCCCCTAATCTTGTGAGACTAAGTGGATTTTAAGGGCTTTCATTTACATCCAGGGCATTACCATTCATGAACATGTGCTACAGGAAGAAATACGAACTTATGATGCACTGTAGAAAAGTTGTGTATCAAAATGTAATGTTTACTACCATTGGCAAAAAATTGACACCTACCAGAAAATTATGCTGGGGAAAAAAAGAAAAAAAAGGGTATGAATTTCATTTGAAGTAGGCGGGTTCGGAGATTAGTGTGAATTACATCTCTGATTTAGAAATTGCAGCTTGAAAACGATTTCTCGCCACAGCAAAACTCTGAAAACCGTAACTGACATAAGATTTCCTACTTTTGTTCTTGTTGCTGAACGACAGGAGCGAGTTCAAGACAGCCCCTCCCCTTCTCCCTCATTGGAGGAAACGCAGATATCGTCCAATCACAGCAGCAGCGAGTCGAGTTCACCTTTGCAAATAGAACGCACAATAGAAACCGCACGTACGTACTTACTTAACAACTTGAGTATCCTGAAAGAGAAATCTAGTTTTTGATCAAGTCGAGAACAGAGAGGGACACATGCCTCGTGTTTTCTGACGTCCATAATGTTCTGCTCTTATTGACATTTTTTCAAATGACCCTTTTTCAGACCCGCTCCATGAGGGCCTGTCTTCGGGCCACGGTGTGTTAGGCCACTCCCCCGGCATGGTGCAAGGGGCCAGAGAGACAGATGTGGCAGCACTGGAGTACAGTAAGGACACCAAGAGGACCCCCGCTGACCGAGGTAGGGGGACATCACTTCATTCTTGGATTTGACAAGTTGTCTTTGAGCAAAAGTTGTCATGTCTTGTCTCTCTACACTGTAAAAAAAACCCTACAATTATAGCAACCACTTTTTTCTTGTATACAGTATGTGATTTATCTTAAGATTTGCTTTACGTCATCAGCATATAATTTTAAGAAGTGTCATTTGTCTCATGATAATCACATATTTGTAGTGTAATATTTAATTTTCATTCAACGCCTACTAAAAATAGTTGCATTTCCGGTCCAAGACCAACTTTGCTGGTCACTAAAAAGGTGAGAATTTAGTCGGTGCTTGTTGCTTGCACAGCCGTACTCTGCTCCCGCATCGTTGGACAATCATGGAAGAAAATTGGACTCTTAAGGCGCTGATAAGAATTTATCTAGTATTAGGTCAATAGGAACTCGCACCCTCTCTCTCTCCGCCTCCTCTCCTCCTCCTTTCGTCCTCACTGTCGGTGGCCCCCTTGCTTCCTGCAGAGAGGAAAGACAAATAATTCTATGAAACAGGGCTCCATTAGATCGGGAAGCAGTGTTACATTAGCAAGCCATTTGCCGGGCTACGGCCTAACGAGCCGAGCCCCGCTCCCCGCTCCCCGCTCCCCTTCGGCCTCCCGCGCTCTCAGCTGGACCTCATCTGCATAACGACCACCTCCCCGTCGCCAGGCCCCGTGTTGCCACGGTGCTGCAACGTCAGTTGTTTGGTTCTCTCTGTCAGGGAGGTTTGCATTAGCTTAATGAGGACTGCTCAAGGACAAACAGTCAGCAGAAATCTACAGTGAGAGGAGAGGTAGAAAGAGATAAAGAAAAAGAGTTTGTGTGTGTGTGTGTGTGTGTGTGTGTGTGTGTGTGTGTGTGTGTGTGTGTGTAAATATATTCCGGTGCTGAATGACATTATTCGGTAATCGAATCGAAAACGCACAAAGGCCTGCCAGGTGAGGTTTCAGATGCTGTCATAGATCTGCAAACATATTGATAAAGCAGTGATGGGAGCAACAATATTAAAGCCATGCATAGCACATCACATTTATGCAATTGATTTTCAATTGATTTTCCTCAATGCAAATGAAACGCCTATACAATCACCAGATTGCATGCTTTTGTATTTGACCTACAAGATCATAGCCGAGGTTTTTTTTTTTTTTATGGATTAAATCAAGCTTCAAAGAGCACTTCGATGCTGTCATTCTGTCAATCCCTTGTATGATAATCTGTGTGTGTGTGTGAGGGTGCCCTATGCATGTGAGTAAGTATATGCGTGCGAGCTGGTTTTGGCTGTGTATGCTGTTTCAGTGGTCTTTGAACAATGTATCCATGCAGTAAAGATCAGAGGCCATCCCTGACACCTCACTCCCATTAACCAAACATCAGCAGAATTTTATTCTATCTCTCTCTCTGTCTCTGCCTTGCTCTCTCTCTCTCTCTCTCTCTCTCTCTCTCTCTCTCTCTCTCTCCCTCCCACTCTTCCGCTGACTGGCAGTCTTCACATGGCGAAGTTCATTAGCCCAAGGGATAGGTGGGAGAGGAGCAAGAGAGGGGGAAAAAAAGGAGAGATGAGGATTGTAGGAAAGTGAAAAACAGACAGTGACCTTGGTTAGGGAGATGTGTAAATGATCAAACGAGCTGGCAGCCGTGTGTGTGTGTGTGTGTGTGTGTGTGTGTGTGTGTGTGTGTGTGTGTGTGTGTGTGTGTGTGTGTGTGTGTGTGTGTGTGTGTGTGTGTGTGTGTGTGTGTGTGTGTGTGCGTGTGTCTGGCAGTGGTGGGGATGGGGAGTGGGTTGTGTGAGTGTGTGCATCCACAAGCGTGTATGCATGCACACGTCTGGGTGTGTGAGCGTGAGGTAAAGTAGGCGTAAAACAGTAACTCAATAAAGGATCAGTCACATCCAAGGAGCCTGGGGAGCGCACACTGCTGACTGTGCAGTTTGGGTGGCTCTGCAAGTGTGTGTGTGTTTGTGTGTGTATGTGTGTGCCCGCGCACGCGTCTTCCTGCATGCAGATTTGCGTGTGTGTATTTGTGTATGCGATCCACAGGAGTGTAGTTGGATGCCCTCCGCTGGGCTAGCCAGCACCTGCTAATTACCTTTCTCTACAGAGCAATGCTTTTAGCAAGGGGGGGGGTAGTTGCTTTTCATCTGTGAAACACCTTGAGTGTGACAGTTGCCAAGACATGAGGCCGAGGCGGAGAAAGGGAGGTGGGTGGATTTGGAGCCGAAGATGCTGTGGTCAGCTAAGTGGAGACAACACCGTCATTTGTCACAGACACAGAAAAGTGCCATTCATCACATCTCACGTTCACGCTCGTCTGTTTGCTTCAGGCACAGGCTGGACTCTCGGGACGTCTTTGTCCTCAGTAGCCGGGATAATCGTAAATGTAGAACGTGTGCTACTGTTGTGGAAAAAAGAACTAATAACTTAATGTCATCTCCCTCGCACGCCTTAATTAAGAACACACACACACACACACACACACACACACACACACACACACACACACACACACACACACACACACACACACACACACACACACACGTCAGGCCGACAAACAAGTTCGTCACGCCGTTGTTTAGGTGTATTGCATGAAAAAGGTTTTTTTTTAATTTGGGAATGAAATCTTTTTTGTGAGATTGACATTGACCTCTGTGTTTTCAAGCCCCAACAGAGAATACAGTTGCAGCCAATAAAATTGCACAATAAAGTGGCACAGATGGTCAGCCATAATGCAGTTTCTTCGCTGGTTTTATGTGATGTCGACTGTGATGCATTATCAGTAGGCATGCTGCCATCTAATGAAGTGTAGCCACATTCTCAAAACCTCAAAGAAGGTTATGTATGTGGGTGTACTTATTCATGGACTAATTTGTGTGAAAGACATTATTGTTGCATGTCTGATTCTGATGCATTCATACAACTGAGGAAGTTTTACAAATTACTACCATTCACAGTCAACCCCGATGTCGTAATGACAATAGATTACAAAATATAGTAGATGCATATATGGACAGGCTGAAACCGGTCAGCATTTTCATCCTAAAAAAGCATGATATTCAAATCTTTGGATATCATAGGACAGGTAGTGTGCGAATTGGGACGCATTTGTATCTTTTACAGTATTGGGACACTGCGACACAGTTTCAAACCAGGACAACTTGTCATGCTAGCACAGAACAGAGGGGGAATGCATCCCTCCTCTGAGCATCATATATTCTACAAAAGTGCTTTTTTAAATTTCTATAAGAAGAATTGTCAAAAATACCCCATGCCTCTCTTTTCTGCGCTTTCCAGATACAAGCTCCCTGGCAGCCCAGACAGTCAGAGAGAGCTGTGACCGACAAAGCTTCCCGGGACAGAAAGTGGTACCAGGCAGAGATGGCTGTGAGAGAGTAGTCTACACCGGAGGACAGAAACTTCCAGCAGGCCTCCCCCACGCTCCCTTCATCTTCCCAGAAGGCCTGTCCTCCATAGAGACCTTGCTTACAAACATCCAGGTGAGGCTCTGCCAGGCTTTCTTATTATTATAATAGTCCGAGATGGATAGGAACAGAAGCGGCACGGTGGTGCAGTGGTTAGCGTGGTTGCCTCACAGCAAGAAGGTCCTGGGTTCGAGCCCCGGGGTAGTCCAACCTTGTGAGTCATCCCGGGTTGTCCTCTATGTGGAGTTTGCATGTTCTCCCCGTGCCTGCATGGGTTTCCTCCAGGTGCTCCGGTTTCCTCCCACAGTCCAAAGACATGTAGGTCAGGTGAATCGGCCGTACTAAATTGTCCCTAGGTGTGAATGTGTGTGTGTCGGTCCTGTGATGGCGGCCTGTCCAGGGTGTCTCCCCGTCTGCTGCCCAGTGACTGCTGGGATAGGCTCCAGCATCCCCACGACCCTGAGAGCAGGATAAGCGGTTTGGATAATGGACGGATGGATAAATAAGAACAGAGGTGATACATACACTCTGTGGGATTTTCTGAAATTGCAAACGGCAGACTAGACAGACCAAATTGAGAGTATGCAATAATAGAAATGTGCGTGTGTGCTGACCTTCTTCTGAAAGCTGAAACTTCTATGCCACTCTATGGAACAGTTAAACTGCAAGGACTGTGTGCAGTAAGAAATATGTCTCATGTGACCCAGATGTGATGTTTAATCCATTTTCTAGCCCACGACTACATGATCTGATTTGATTTGCATATGAATGAAAATCTGAATTCCATCTACTCCTGTGTAAGTCCAACAATCAGTTTAACTTTTGATAAGCAGGTTATTGAGAACAAAGGTAAAACAACCAGACTCGAACCACACATTAACCCTTATTTTATTGTTGCAAAATTCTGTCAAAGAACTCTAATGCAGGGGGAAAGAAAAAAGGGGCTTTCAATTTGCCACAGTAGAAACTAGATTAATGAAAAACATTTGAAAAACTTTATTACAATATGCTCATGGTTGCTGAGTTTATGCTTTTTAGGCCTGTGTTTACAGGTGTGCATGTTTGACACCGCTGTAATATTTTAACGCTTCGAAGTGGGGCTGTGCGATATGACGATATATATTGTGTGACGATAGAAAAGGTCTATCGTTTCATATTAAGCTCTATTTTGTTGTGCCACAAATCACAGTCTTTACGGCAATATTTTTCGTCATTTGAACGACCCTTTCCACTCGTTGCACAGCACGGACCGGACGCAGGCAGGAAATATGCATGAAGGCAATACAAACAAACATGGAAGACAGTGAATGTAATGCAGGACGGGGTAATTCAAAACAGAAGAACTTCGACTAGCCAGGACAAAATGAGGAGCTTGTACCTAAAAGAGAGGCTACTTCTATTGTATGGACATGGCTTGGGTATGACAAGTCTAACACGGACCAGAAAACCATACTTTGCAAAATATGCTGCACGCCAGTCCCCACAACAGACTCAAAAACACCACTAGCCACTTCTACCACCTACACAACTATAGCTGAAAAGTGTTTTCTATTTACTTTTTAATATTTTATGCATTAATATTTTATATTTTGCTACATACTTAATTGAAAATTGCGCAGAGGTTCTAAATAAAAGGAGAAAAACAATCAAATATGAGTAAGTACCTTTTATTTGTCGAGTATATAATTCAAAATGTAATAAGAAATAGGC
Organism: Lampris incognitus; assembly: GCF_029633865.1. Lineage (NCBI taxonomy): Eukaryota > Metazoa > Chordata > Actinopteri > Lampriformes > Lampridae > Lampris > Lampris incognitus. Next base: position 23,807,321 of record NC_079223.1, on the reverse strand, counting down.
CTTTCCATGTGGTCATGTCATATAAACTATTTATTCATTGAATTTACAAAAAATGCTATATCGTGATATGTATCATTATCGTGTTATGAACGACCTATATCGTGATATGTATTGTGATCATGATATGAATGACCTGTATCGTGATATGTATCGTTATCGTGATATGAATGACCTATATCGTGATATGTGTCATGATCATGATATGAATGACCTGTATCGTGATATGTATCGTTATCATGATATGAATGACCTGTATTGTGATATGAGATTTTGTGTTAGTTTTTGTGGAAGACCCCAAGCGCACGACACCAGACAGAGATGGGGTTAGCCGAAAACTGCCGTACTTTATTCCTTACGCGTACAAATAGTTAAACATCGGAAGGCAATGAGCGACAAGGAAAAAACGGAGAGTCCAAGGGGGAAAAAAACTCGCGGGTAATCCAAACGGGAACACGGCAGGAAACTTTGCAAGGGAAAAACATGAACCAAGGGCTGGGATGAGTTCGTAGAGAAAAGGACCGTGGGAGGAGAGTAGCCGCTACCGCGGGTGCGGGGAGGTTACAACACGAACTGACAACGGGCACGTGGGAGGCCACCAAACTTAAGCCCAGCCCTGATGACTAAGCCCGGCCCTGACGAGCCGATTGGCTGCCGGCGCGGGGTGGGCGGGCCACGGCGCGGGGTGAGCGAGCCATAACATTTTGTTGATATTGCACAGTCCTACTTTGAAGCTTTTTCGCTTCATGATTGAAAGAGCCTCCACGTTAATTTTGTATTTTGTAACTAGCATGTTAAAATACTAGCAGACCTGCCTAAAATTGTCCCTGCACTTTTTTTTTGTCTAAACAATACTAGCTGTGTTAAAGTGGTCTCATTGATTTTTTTTTTGTTAGCATTTCTTGCCTTTATTTTTAAATCTGTTGCAGTCCAACTTCTCTCTCCACCCCCACCCCCCCCCCCCAGTTCTATCCTGTATGTCTTTGCAAGCTTCTTGTTTAGTGTGTAACCTGCTGTTGTGTGTTCTTGTGTGTCTCCAAGCAGGGTCTGCTGAGGGTTGCCATAGACAATGCGCGGGCGCAAGAGAAGCAGGATCAGCTGGAGAGGACAGAGCTAAAGATGGAGCTGGTCAGAGAGAGGGAGCTCAGGGAGACACTGGAGAGACAGCTCAGCATGGAGCAGAAAAACAGAGGTACACAACATTCCATCAGCACGCACACACACACACAGACACACACCCAACCACCCACACTTGCACAGCGTCCTGTGGCTCTGGAGAAAGGCTAGGTAGAGAGGGAGCGCTACAGCAGACTCTTGAGAAACTAAAATGTTCACCGAGTTACGGACAGAATCGTGTCTCATCTACTGCTTCCGATGGCTTTAAAGTCATTTCTTGAAAGTGAACACTCTTATTTTACACCTCAAGAACTTCTGCAAAGGTTGAGAGATCGATAGATAGATACATAAAACCATGAACTCATTGGTTTAAACTGAATCAACCAGGAGATTACTGGCTTTACAAACAACTATTAATCTGAGTCAACCATCTCATTCAGACCAAGGACGCAAATGTTCCAAGGCTTAAGAGTGCCTTATCTTTTCCCTCGGACCCACATTCCAATGATTGCATAAGGGCAGGCAGAACACACAAAAACAATTAAATTTTTAAAAAAAAGATAAGAAAAAGGAAGCATGATTGTGCTTGCAAAAAAAATCAGATGAGATAAATTAAAAATTGTTTGATTAAAATGTTTATATGCACCAGGACTTGAATTGCTTAAAACGTTCTTGCTCTCATCTTGTCTTCTTCTCTCTGACTTTCTCTCTTTGTGTTGCTCTTCTGACGTCAGTCCTGATCCAGAAGCGCCTGAAGAAGGAGAAGAGGAGTAAGAGGAGGCTACAGGAGGCGCTAGAGGAGGAGGTCAAACTCCGTGACCAGGCGGAGCACAGCCAGCTGCACATTGCAGAAACACCAACAGGTACACACACACACACACACACACACACACACACACACACACACACTTATAACTTTATAGGGTGATATTTGGTACATTTTAAATTGAATATTGCATGTTAGCAAACTGGTGCCTCAAGTGCTACATAGACTTGAGTGGTCTTTAGCCCCTAATTTATTGTCTTAATTAGATAATGAGTGAACAGTAGGCCATCATTCATCATGAGCCTCTCCCCTCACAGACTCGGTGACCCAGGAAGTAGATGCAAGTAACCATGAGGATAATAGGCCAGACACCAAAGCTACGCTGCAAGGTACAGGTGTTTAAAGGCCCATTTCTCCTCCCTGTACACAAAGCTGTGACACACACTTGACATTTTCTTCATCCATCCATTATCCGAACCGCTTATCCTGCTCCCAGGGTCACGGGGATGCTGTGCCCTATCCCAGCAGTCATTGGGTGGCAGGCGGGGAGACACCCTGGACAGGCCACCAGGCCTAGTGAAAACAATTATTCCATTGGACAAACTGCATAGCACAGCATATCCAGAGACCAAACCACTTAAGTGTTTTTTTTTAAATATTTGCTGGTTAAAAAACAGCTATAGCTAAAAAGTCAGCATTAAAGTAATTAAGAGAGACAGCCCCAATTTCAAAGTAATTGCTGTACAATTTTGAAATTGTAGAACGAGTTATGAATGATGGTCCCTAACTTCATCAAACTTGCTCAACCTTCTGTGGAACATTTCAGCACTGAGTGAGGATCTTAGCCAATCACAACACTATTGTGTGAGTCTGTAAAGCTTTTTATAGAGATAAATTACATTGGCTCCATATGTTTGTAATCTTGTGGGCTTGAGTCTTGTTTCGGATTTTTGAAAGGTAATAATAGTCATATAATGACTGAATTACATAACTTGACAAAGGATTCCTAATTGTAAGGCAGCCACGATTTTTTTTTTGGCAGGGGGGGGGATACTAAGTCAGCATCCATGTCTACTGAGTCACTTCTCTTAAAGGGACAGTTCAGAATTTTTTAAGTCTATTCTATTTTCTACTCACCGCTCCTGTTACACAAAGCTAGATTACATTTTCACATACCTCCATCCTTAAGTCCGTACTGGACACGCTGCTCCTGCTAGCCAGCTACGTTGCAATGCGAGTCAAAGGGGGCAGAGCTTTTAGCACTAGTTATGGTTCACCCAATAGACAATGTGATGCTGTGGTGGCGCTGCGTTATCCAGTATGAAGTGTGGATGGATGGACAAGAAAATTAAATCTACCGGTCGACAACATTACTGGGGAGTAGAAAATACAATCAGACCTCCATTATCCAAACTATTATTTTAAGATTTTTTTTATTTTAATCTTTTTTTTTAGTTATTAATATCCCATTTTGGATTGCCTCTAAACATATCTGTCAAATGAATTGTGGTGGAAAACATGGATGAATTTTAAATTACTTGTGTCCCACACCCAAGAAATTTAAGTTACCAGCTTGATAGAAGTGTTTTCTAAGAATTTGCAGGGAAACCAAGCCAAGGAAATTCAGCCAAATCAAATAAAGCACAAAGTGGTTCACGTGCATTACCGTTTTAACCTTGCTGTTGACATTATTGTCTCCATGGTGATATATTAATGAGAATAACCCACATATAACACCTTTAATAGACAAACGTGGGGAAGCTACAATCCTCACCACAGCCTCATCAAAAGGGTGCATGATTCCAGCCCACCTCTGCTCCGCACGGTGCCAGGGCAGCTGTACCAGACAGCTAGCTTGTTCAAAGGCAGTTTTTAATTGAATGTCAGTGAAGCAAGAAAAGAGCCGGCCACTAATTAACGGCTGTCTTAATTGTCCTCGTGACGAGTTTGTTTGGACATAATTTGCATAATTAACACCCGGTAATAAATCATTTAAAGGGGAATTGTCTGTCAGACAGCGATGCAGGATGGGGTTCTTTGTGCCAGGATGTTTTATCGCCAAAAACAGGGATCTAGGGCCAGAAACACTTTCAGATGTGCCTTACTCACTAATGATCTTTTATTAATGATCTTTGGTCAGGACTTTGTAGAACCTTCTTCCAATATTTATGTTAATGAACTAATGAGCATACAGCGTAGTTTGCCATACTATCGGGCAGTCTGCGTGGTCCACCGTGCGGAGGTGCTAACACCCCAACTAATTACTAAACAACTTATTTCAGTCGAGTTAAAATTAAATTAGTCTCAAATGTCTTTCAGCCACACCAAGAGAGAGCCGATTTATTAATCTGTGTTTATGTTTCCCAGAGGGCAGAGTATTCCTGCAGACTTCTGGTATGTTCTGAGGAGAAGATGGATGGGTGTCGGCCGGGTGGATGGGAGAATGGATGGACGGATGGATGGAGGGATCACTGGACAGACTGAGGAAGAGATGGGGACGTGACAGCAGTGGACAGAGGGAGGAAGAGGAGGCATTAATTCTGAGATACACTGCACGTCTCACAGGCATACTCGGTCACACGGCATCTTCTTAGGTACACACCGGTCTCCACGTACAATTCTGCACCCCAAACCTCCACTGTCACACATGGAGAGGAGGGGATCGGTGGTAATATTTGTACTTTTCATGTTCTCCAGTTTAATTTATTGCATTTATCTCCAGATACTGGCCGTAGCAGAAACGACTCTTTATTCCGATGTCTTTGACTGTGTTTATTTCAATCAAGGTTTTTAGATCCTAGATGAAGATTGCCATAGTTGTTTTGTCAGTGCTGTATATCTGAATTCAAGTGGATATAAATACATATATGAAACAATCATTTTTGTCATTATCAAAAAAAAACCCCAACAAAAAACAGATGGCATGTTGTACAGCCAGTAAACAACTTGTATTGTGTATGGTATGCAGTAGTCCAGTTTGACAAGACAATACAAATCATTTTTATTGAAAAAAATGTCTGCGTTTCCTTCTTCTTTTCATGGGGGATACTTGACATTTTCTCTATGCAATTTGTTCCTGTAATTGTTTTTGATTTCTCCGAAGATGGGCACTTGATGCCAGAGACCATGATTGATTGCTCTCTCATACAAGGATGAGAAATTAGATTTTAACATTAACTGCCGCTTTGTACAGGCAATATATATATATATATATATATACATATATATATTTATATATATATATATATATATATGTGTGTGTGTGTGTGTGTATGCGTGTGTGTGTGTGTGTGTGTGTGTGTATATATGTATATGTATAAGTGTAACTATATATATAACTTTGTTAAAAGAAACACTCAACGGTAAGGATAGTGCTCAACAAATAAGGAGCAAAATAATCCAGTTAGTCAAGTAAATTTTCTATGAGGAGTAAATTTGTATTTTCTATAGAAAATCTCATAGAATTTTTTTTCTATGATATATATATATATATATATATATATAATCCAGTGAGTCAAGTAAATTATAAGCAATGCTTATGATTTACTTGACTCATATGTTTATGAGTCTTACGGCATGAAACAGGTCAGCTGATGATTGCTTATGGCATGAAACAGGCTTGTGCTGTTTTATAAAGAATTTACTTGACTCACTGGATTATTTTGCTCCTTATTTGTTGAGCACTTTCCCTACCGTTGAGTGTTTCTTTTAACAAAGTTATATATATGTAGATAGATTAGATAGATAGATATTAGTTTTGTTCTGAACTCTGTGATAAACTGTAATCTTATTAGTGTGTATGTGTGTGTGTGTGTGTGTGTGTGTGTGTGTGTGTGTGTGTGTGTGTGTGTGTGTGTGTGTGCACCTGTGTGTGTGCACCTGTGTGTGTGTGCATTCATGCATGCATGCTTATGTATATGCACAAGCATAAGGATCAGATCATGGAATTGATTGCTTCTCCATTTCCAAAACCATGCACGTAGGTATTGACAGGGAGCAAGGTAACAGGAGTGAGCTGTCCTCTAGTGAGACATGTCGACATAGCTCTATCTCTCCGCCCGCTGCACCCCTTTCTACTGTAGCATTTTATCCCGTTGGGGCGAAGATGAGAGGTGTGGGGGCTAACGGCATAAAACCTGAGTCAGAAACTGTGAATTATCGTCAGTTTATTGAGATGGCAGTAACGGTGGGGGAGATACAGTGCAAAGGAGGACATATTAATGGGTCTTGGGAAATGTAGTTTTGTAATTATTTTTAATCATTGCAAAAAAAAAATCAAAATGAAGCAAGTTCTTTTTTCCTAAATGAAATTGAAAATATTTACCATTCGAATGAACAAAAAAAAAATCTATATCAAGGTTTTTAAAAACCTTTGCCCTCCAAATGCTCCCATCCTTGATGGATGGTATTTATTTGGCTGTTGACAAATTTCAAGTCATATTTTTTTTCTAACACCAGACAGTGTTGTAGATTCCCCATACTGGAGTTGCCTGATTAAATGTCTGCTGATTTAAATCAAGTTTAGTAAAAACAGTAAAAAGTAATTATGCATTTGAAGTATTTGTAAATAAGTATAAAATATTTTTGATAGTATTTTTTCTCTAAAGATGCTCAGTGCAGGGTATCTTGCTTGGTCACGGTAGTAGACCATCAGGAGGCTCTAAACATGCAGGACCAGACCAAACCCTTTGTGGCCTCAGGGTAGATCTGTTCCTCAACATTAATTGTGTAGAAATTTGACCTTTTATACCATACATCATTGAAGTACTTATTGATGAGCGTGCTTACCTTCTCAATTATTCCAGCACAGATGAGATTGAACCGACTCAAAATTAGCAGAAGGCTAGATGCTAATGTGCCTTCCACTGAACATGGGCATTTGATGCTAAACTGGAACAACCCTTGTATTTAAACAATACTTACAAGGATTTTTTTCCCACACTCTGAGTGAGCGACGAGTAAAAGAGAATGATTAATGAAAAGGTACGTGAATGCGTCATGTCTTTTTCTAATGACTGCCACAGAGGAAGTCTCAGCTAGAAATGTTAAACATTATTCACCACCATCTTACTCTTGTTGCCCTCCTTTGCTTATCCAGTAACTTTCTTGCTCGTTCAGTCTCACACACACACACACATACTCTCTCTCTCTCTCTCTCTTTCACACACACACACACACACACACACACACACACACACACACACACACACACACACACACACACACACACACACACACTTATATGTACAAACAAATACTGACCTCACAACCAGAGTAGTATGTCCTGCTGAGAGATGTGAAATGAAAATGATAAATGGAGGATAAAGCTAAGGTGACAGGAATGAGTGCGCATGTGTGTGCATATGTTTATCTGTGTGTTTGTGTGTGTGTGTGTGTGTGTGTGTGTGTGTGTGTGTGTGTGTGTGTGTGTGTGTGTGTGTGTGTGTGTGTGTGTGCATGTGTGTACTACACAACAGACCAGCAAACCATCTGCTCATCCCCTCTTAATGAACAAAGCAAACAGCAGGAGTCAAGGCTGTCTCCAAATCTGGAGTCTCTATTGGAAAACTCTCTCTCTCTCTCTCTCTCTCTCTCTCTCTCTCTCTCTCTCTCTCTCTCTCTCTCTCTCTCTCTCTCTCTCTCTCTCTCTCTCTCTCTCTCTCTCTCTCTCTCTCTCTCTCTCTCTCTCTCTCTCTCTCTCTCTCTCTCTCTCTCTCACACACACACACACACATCTCTGCCCTGTTTAATCTGATTAGCTTTGATTGAGAACAGGGGCAAAGCAACCTTTTTAGACCTTACTCCTACATCAGTGACAGAGAAGGTCTGAAACACAATTAGCAAGCTGTTCCTGAGCCCTGCTCTGCATTCACATCTGACCGCAGGCAGCCAAAACGACCTAATGGACGGGGACTAACCAATAGCAAGTAAGTCACTGCTGTGTCTTTAGATGATGGGGAAACACAACACTATTAGACAGCTGTTCACCATATCATTTCAAATGTATAAGATAAGCTTTGAATCGGTTGACTTGGGAGCAATTGCAACATTGAATTTCACCCAAGCATGAAGGCATACTGTACATTGCTCTAGGTGAAAATAATTGGCATCCTGTAGCAATGGCCAAAGCAAGGGTATAGCAAGTAGTTCTGAGTTTGCACAAGGTGGGAAACTGGCTGAAAAACAACAGAGAATTAGGATGCCCTATTAATCTGGATATAGTGTGTCCCCATCCAGCTCCGTGTGCCCAGAATAATTAACACTTTTTCTGCTCTTGCAGAACCCCAAATCTATGGCTTCAGGACATGAACACTCGGTGCTTCTTGTTCTGTGCATTGGGACCCCGCTGGTCTCGACTGGCACGTCTGAGCTAAATATAAAAGGGTTTCCCAGGTCCAACACAGGGCTCCAAGCACCAGTTTATAAAGAACACAAAGAGTCTACGCTGACAACAAGGTGGTGATCAATAACGGATTTTCGTCTTTCTAATCACAAAAACTTGTCTGCAAAGTGAAAACAAGTTGTAAACAGTTTGCCTGTCATTTCTTTCGTTCAGTAACCCATTTTCATATACACCTCTATGAAAAAAAAGACTGGTGTAAAAAAAAAAAACAATTTTACAATCCAGTTCTTCGAGGGACAATTTAAGATTTATTCTGCAGTGTCGTTAGTTTCAAGGTTATTTTCTTCCACATAAACAGAAAACAGCCTAAAACAAAATGGCAATAATGCGTGTTGGGCAAGCTCATCTAGACTTACACTTATGCTGCTTTCATTTGTCATTGCCTTATATGCACGTCTCATACATACAAGGGAACGAAAATACGTTTCACAAGGACCCCAGTGCCACATAAAAGCCATCTAACATGTCGAGTCCTCCGGTTTAGAGTCAATGTAGCGTAACAGCGCCCTCGAGCTGTTTAAAACAACCAGTAACGAGAACTGAAATTGGGAAAATTGCTTTTGGGCTTTTCAGCTTCCCGTAGGCTCCCCGCTCCTCCCTCCCATCTCTCTTACAGCATGGGTGCCCTCTTTAACTTTATGTGAGTGTTGCAGGCTCGTCTGTCGGTGCCATCGGATTTATCAGACACAGTCTTGTCACATTGGGTTTTCATTAAACGACATGTTCACGACCACCGGCTCCCGGGGCCTCTGTAAGTACCCCGGTTCCTCCGCCGAAACGTCCACTGAGCACGTCGCGTCCCCCCCTGCCATACTGCTAGCTGCTGCTACAGTGGGCTAGCTGTGGTTAGCTGGCTACTGTTGTTAGCATTGCGCTGTCATTCATCACCCCGGGCAGTTTCAGGGGAAAACGACACACGTTTTATTTCAGTCACAACCGTCGTTTTACCGCGGCGGTTTCGTGTCGTGGAAATATACCCGCAAACACTGCCGACTCAGCAATAATTACACGAAACAATGATGGTTGACGTTAAAAGACAGTATTGTAAAATACAAGATAAGACCAGTAGTATTATACAATAGGAGAAATTGCAAGTCGGGCCACCGCCCCGTATTTCTCACTGAATCAATGAGTTGCCTTAAACCTTTACAAGACCCAAGAAACATCTACTCATTGGTCAAATTCAACCAGCTATTTATTATAAGTAATATCATGGGGTGATTAAACATCATCTCCAGCCATATAGTAATACAAAGCAATGTGAATTAAGTAAAACTGACATATGATTTATCTCATGACAGCTCCTGGTACCAAAGTAACAGGACATTTAAGTGTTGAACAGATAGAAACAGCTCTGGAGGATTAACAAGACCCTTCTTTAAAGCAGATTTGACCAACGTTGTATAGTCAAGTACACTGAATAAATAACAACTGTAAATGTTTCATGTCAGTTTTCTTTCACAGTCGTTGTATGGGTTAAGCTGTCTTTATGCATGTTCAATAATCCAGGTAAGGGAATCACAGAAAGTTGTATCAGTTCATCTGCACACGTTCATTGAGAGATCCTCAAACCATCCCTCAACAGAGGAGGTCTGCGACACCACCTATCTCCCACTTACAATGCCGTCCTTTCATCTCTACCCAGGAGACTCAAGAAGCCTAGCCTCCAAGAACAACAGTCGCTCACTAACGGCTCCAACGACTCATGACCACTGAACAATGAAGTCGAAACTAACACCCCCAACGACCGTCGCGGCTAAACAAATGCAAATCAATAGCTCCGATAACGACGGGCGCGGCCATAACATCGGTACACAAAAGAGCCACGCATATCTATGGCTCTGACAACGACTCCTAGAGGATAAATACTGAGTCTCATCACCAGCCAGTCAGACTAGCTTGGCCTAGTCAGAAAGGCACGAACTGAGGAAGCCTCTTGGATGAGAGGCGAAGCGTCTTCACGGATATATACCAAGTCCAGTTGCATTTAATTCAACTCCTTTGGATAACCATGACCTGGATGAATGAGAACATTCACAGACCGATTCATTGAGAGAAACGTTTCCTCACTCATCTAAGTGACCTCTTCAGTTTCAACCGACTGCAGGTATCCCCACCCTTATAAACAAAACAGTGACACAACGACCAAAAACAGCAATCGGTTTCATATGCAAGTTACCATGACCATAAACTAGAGTTACAATGGCCATGTGTACTATTCACAGAGGATTGGGGAATGGTTGTAATCACAGCATTGTAAGATGGTGACAGATGTACTCTTAGCCCTCTCCCCTCCGGTTCAGGGTTGGTCGTTCCCTCTTCACATAGATGGCTTCTTTGACTACCTGTTCAAACCAGCGTTCTGCTATCAAGGATATGCACTACCTCATGCTTGAAAGAGTGGCCACTGGCCTGTAGATGGGTGTAGACTGCAGAGTCCTGGCCTGACGCGTTAGCTCTTCTGTATTTTGCCATTCTCTTGGCCAGTGTCTGTTTGGTTTCCCTGATGTACAAGTCACGGCAATCCTCCTGGCACTTAACAGCATATATTGCTCTGTTTGTGCCAGGGGACCTGATCCTTAGAGTGGACCAATTTCTGGTATCCTATCCAGGGACACCATCTAGCCATTGGTTCAGATTTGTGGATTAAAATTAAATCTCAGGATGTGCCACATTTCATGTTAACCATAAACCAACATATACTGAGCAGTACTTAAAGTTTGACTCTCATCATCCACTGGAGCAAAAACTAGAAGTCATCAGGAGGCTGTACCACTGAGCTGACAACATCCCCACCGATACAGTGGCCGGGAAAGGGGAGAGATCCCACATTAGACAGGCCCTGGTTAAGTGCAGTTATCCTAACAGGGCGTTTGTCTAAGCCTAAGCGTAAACCAGTGGTGATTCCGTATGTGGCGGGAGTGTCAGAACAGTTGACGCACATTTTCCAATCACTGTGTCGTGGTTGCTTTCAAACCCCACAACACGCTGCGCCAGAAATTGGAGCCCTTTCCGAGCCTTTGCCCATGGATTGTGGAGTAAAGTAAGGCTGTTTCTTAGCGCCTACGTTATTTTCCATGTACCTTGCTGCTCTCCTGCAGAAGACACATCAGTCACTCGACAGTAAAGTCAACATCCGTTACCGCTTCAATGGCAGCCTGTTCAATCTCCAGCACTTGAAGTCTAAGAACAAGACATCCACCAACGTCATCATCAAGCTTCAATATGCCGATGATAGTGCTGCTCCTGCCATGACTCCAGAAGGTCTTCAGTCGATCTCCAACTCCTTTGTTCAGGCCTACGAAACGTTTGGTTTTTCTGTGATCATCAAGAAAACCAAAATGCTTGGTGTTGGGCCTCAGGATACTCCAGGAGTTACGCTTCAAATCGCCATCCATGGCCAATCTATAGAACAAGTTCAGTCCTTTCAGTACCTTGAAAACGTGCAGTCTAGAACTGGATATCACCAACAAACTGAAAGCTGCCCACACTGCCTTAGGCCAACTTTCTCACCGTGTTTTCTATGATTGTGATCTCAAGACATAAACCAAAATCATGGTGTACTCTGCAGTGGTTCTTTCAACCCTCCTGTATGGCTGTGAAGCCTGGACCCTCTACAAGTACCAAATCTGTAAACGAGAATGCTTCCACCAGCAAAAACTGGGAAGTATTCTGGGAATTACCTGGCAAGAACGGGTCACCAACAATCAAGTTCTTGAAAGAGCCGATCTTTCCATCGAGACGACAATTGAACGTCACCAGCTGCGGTGGCCTCTAGAGGAGGCCAAATGACAGACTCCCGAAGCAAATCCTATACTCCAAACTGACTGGAGGTCAAAGAAAAAGAAGAGCTCCCAAAAAAGCTACAAGGACTGTATCAAGGGAACGCTGATCACCTTCAACATCGACCCTAAGAACTGGGAAAAAGTAGCGGAAAATCAAAAATACTGGGGAGCTGCCCGCCTGCCTGCCTGGTTCCATCAAGGCCGAAACTGACAAACGAACGCATGCAGAAGAAAAGCACCGCCGGCAAAAAATCCGCCAAGAACAGAGCGCCGCAGGAACGGGTCCACCCCCTACCATCCCCTGTCCACGCTGTTCCCGTCTGTTCTATTCTCACCTTGGATTTTCAAGCTGTCTTCGTTTCAAGCACACACCTTAATCTCTTGGATCTTCGGACACAAGAGACACCAACGACGACGCCACTGTATTGTCTATAAAGGTGGGGATACCTGCAGTCAGTTGAGACTGAAGAGGTCACTTAGGTGAGTGACGAAATGTTTCTCTCACTAAACATTGTGTCCAGATGAACTGATTCAACTTTCTGTGATATGGGTTAAACTATCCTGCTCTACTGTGAAGACAAATCATAGTTTTTCAGACAGTTATGTTTGTCTTTTTTCTTAAGTTGTTGTGAGTGAAGATGTTGTTGGGCTACTGTGCCCATATAATCATATGAACCTCCTGCACACACACACACACACACACACACACACACACACACACACACACACACATTTGTGATAACGCCCTCCTTAGCTCCATGCTCTGGGGTATCCAACAACACAGCACAGCTAGGCTTGTGTTTTAAAACAAGGCGACGGTGTAGGTTAATATTTTCACTTTGATGAATAACTATATCGTGTTCTGCACAGACAAAGCTCCTTTGTCAAAAGGCCTTCTTCTGGTGCTCAGTGGGCTGACTGTGATGCTGACCATTCTGCCAAAATACCAAGGACTATTCACATATAATTTGCAGGCTATTGCAAACCATCAACAGGTAGGGTTTGTGTGTGTGTGTGTGTGTGTGGGGGGGGTATGTGTGCGCGTATGCGTGTGCATTGCAGAATGAGAGACTGAATGACAAAAGAGCAAAATGAAAGTCTTCAGGTGCTCCGTCCTTGTACGCCTTTCTCCTCAGGAGAGAACATCATGCCAAAGTGCATGTCAGATTTAAGGTGTATAAGTCACTGCTCACAAGCCAACATACCTCATAGATTTAGAGTTAAGACCTTTTGCATTAACTACTTCTCACTCAGTCTACCAAGCTGCACACATTTCAGTTAGTTTTAAACTCATTAAACTTGACAAAGATAAACTAATCAATTTTTTATTTCAAAGATGCTATATTTTTTTTCCAAAGTGTACTGCTTGGGGGGTTGGTTGAACGTGGAACCGAAGATTAATTGGGACATTTATTATTCAAAAAGACCTCAATCGTGCGTCCAGGTAGTGTAGCGGTCTATTCCGTTGCCTACCAACATGGGGCTCGCTGGTTTGAATCCCCATGTTACCTCCGGCTTGGTCGGGCGTCCCTACAGACACAATTGGCCGTGTCTGCGGGTGGGAAGCTGGATGTGGGTATGTGTCCTGGTCGCTGCACTAGCGCCTTCTCTGGTTGGTTGGGGAGCCTGTTCGGGTGGAGGGAGAACTGGGGGGAATAGCGTGATCCTCCAATGCACTATGTCCCCCTGGTGAAACTCCTCTCTGTCAGGTTAAAAGAATCGGCTGGCGACTCCACATGTATCGGAGGAGACGTGGTAGTCTGCAGCCCTCCCCGGATTGGCAGAGGGGATGGAGCAGTGACCGGGATGGCTTGGAAGAGTGGGGTAATTGGCCAGATACAACTGGGGAGAAAAGAGGGGAAAAAAAGGGGGGGGGGGCTTTTCCTTATGAGCAACTAATGCTAGTTACTTGCTCATAAGTTACGCTACCAAATTTCAGGATGTTGACTGGTGGTAATTGTTGACACACTGTAATGTTCTTTACCATACAGAGAGAATGTGAGGTAATCATTGTCATTGCTCACCTTCCCTGTGCCTTAAGCTCTATGTGTCTGTATGTGTGACTGCTCACGTTGGCCTCAGATTTGTGTTTCAATTCTGTCCCCCTCGGTATACTTAGGTTTGGAGGATGATGTGTGGTAGGCTGATCTGTCTAGACCTGAAGGACACTTTTTGCAGCAGCCTGCTCATCTACAATTTCCGGATCTTTGAGAGGAGGTTTGGTACCAGAAAATTTGCTGTGAGTACAAAACCTCAGACAGCTGAATGGCAGACTGATAATCTGCTTTGTTGATGGATTGATAGAATTTTTATGGAAGCCATGTGCAAATCTTGGTTTATTTGTTTTAAGGTTTTAGACTCACCAAGCATCCTGTGTTGTCTCTTTTTATTCCAGTCCTTCCTACTGGCCACCTGGTTTCTTTCAGCACTGGTGGACTTCCTGCTTGCCCAGGCTGTCATCTCACTGTTTGACTATGAGGTGGAGGAGCTACCTGCAGGACTGTGAGTTTCTCTCATCACGAAATAGACTGCTCACACCACACCCTGTTATTAAAATGTCAATAATCAAAGTTCAATGAAAAGTCATTGTGTAATTTAGTGATATCATTTTCTTAATGCACACCTCTACAGAAGGGGTTAAGCATCATCAACATCTGCCTTAGAATCTGAGTTGTCATCGTTATTTAGACCCCTTTTCCCAGCACTAAGTATCTATTTTCACAAAAAGGCCAAACTAAAATTTTGAAAAGTATGTCATTCTTAACCTCTGATTTCATAGTATGTGATCTTGGTGTTTTTACCAGGGATGCAAACGACTTGCTTTTTGGTGAATGTCGCTTTTGTCAGGTCAATTTGGGTGGCTTGTGTGAATTGTCCAGATCTGAAGAAGTTTTTTTTTTTGAGGGGGGAGGTGATGGTCGAATCTCCGTAACGATTCCTACAGTGTATTAACTGCATTGTGCAAAAAATTCTACTCAACTGTCATTACCTGTTGCGAGGACCTCACATTACTATGGAGCCCGGGTGGCGACATGGACATCCATCCATCCATTATCCAAACCGATTATCCTACTCTCATGGTCGCGGGGATGCTGTAGCCTATCCCAGCAGTCACTGGGCAGCAGGTGGGGAGACACCCAGGACAGGCTGCCAGGCCAGTACAGGGACGACACACACACACACAAGTTCACAGCTAGGGACAATTTAGTATGGCTGATTCACCCGACCTACATGTCTTTGGACTGTGGGAGGAAACCGGAGCACCCATAGGGAACCCTCGTAGACACGGGGAGAATATGCAAACTCCACACAGAGGACAGCCCGGGACGACCCCCAAGATTGGATTACCCCGGGGCTCGAACCCAGGATCTTCTTGCTGAGGTGACCATGCTAACCACTGCATCACCGTGCCACCCCAGGACATGTACATAAGTATGTACATAAGTTTTTTTTTTCATAAAGGGTGCGAGTGTTTTCTAACTGGCACGTGTGCTTTACTAAAGGGCATGCCCCCACTGCGGTCAAGTGTACTGGTGCTTGGAGCGGCCAGAAAGGACGGGAGAGTCACAATACAGTAATCCTCTCTCACATTTCCATCCATCCGTTATCCTAACCGCTTATCCTACTCAGGGTCGCGGGCAGTATGGAGCCTATCCCAGCAGTCATTCGGCAGCAGGCGATGAGACACCCTGGACAAGCCGCCAGTCCATCACAGGACTGACACACACACATTCTAGGGACAATTTAGAATGGCTGATTCCCCTGACCTACATGTCTTTGGCCTGTGGGAGGAAACCGGAGCTCCCGGAGGGAACCCATGCAGACATGGGGAGAACATGCAAACTTGGGGTCCGCGGTGGTGTAGCGGTCTAAGCATCGGCTTTGTGTCGAAGAAGTTGCCCACTGGGGACCGGGGTTTGCGCCTCGGTCTCATCAGATCCGACTATGGCCGGACTCGTTGAAGCAGCAGTAATTTGCAATGCTGTCTTTAGGAGGGGGGCGGAGTCGGCTTGTGTTCGTCACATGAATGCGTCTCTGTGTGTGTCGGAAAAAGCAGTGGTTCGGCCTGGAGTCGCCTTGTCATGAAAGTGGTGAGGCGTCTCCTTCGAGACTGCCGGCCGGAGAGATGCAGTTGGCGAACGCATGCAGTACGAGGGTTGGTGTTTTAAATTAGAATAGGGAGCGATTGGCCACTAAATTGGGAGAAAAAAGGGAAAAATCAGAAATAAATTTAGGAAAAAAAAAAGAACATGCAAACTCCACACAGAGGATGACCTGGGATGACCCCCAAGCTTGGACTACTCCGGGGCTTGAACCCAGGACCTCCTTGCTGTGAGGCGACCGCGCTGACCACTGCGCCACTGTGCTGCCCTAACCACTGCAACACCGCGCCACCCCCTTTCTCACATTTTACTTACCAAATTAAAATGCCATTATAATACACATATATTAATAAGTCTTGTTGAATATATGACGTAAATCCTAATTTAATGAAACCATTTCCATAAAAGGTTTCTTAAGCAGCGGAGTGGATTTGTGCTCAAAGTGTCCTAACTATGAGCATTCAAAATTGTAAGTAGTTTCTCTGTACATTACTGTACAGGGAAAGTCACCACAAAGGACATTCTAACACATTGACAATTTGGAGTTGGAGTTTTTTTGCTGTACATTTTTTGAGAAAATTAAAGGGAAAGTCATCTGAAATTACATTATAAGAATCATAATTTCCTCATAATTTTCAAAGTTTTCCTGTGATGGACTTGCGGCTTGTCCAGGGTGTCTCCCCGCCTGCCGCCCAATGACTGCTGGGATAGGCTCCAGCATCCCCACGACCCTGAGTAAGGATAAGCGGTTTGGATAATGAATAAATGAATGAATAATTTCCCCATATTTCAACTGTCATAAAAAATGCTTAAGAGGTTTGCTGAAGTTTCAATGGAATCCTGTTCCAGCATGGTGGCACAGTGATTAATGCGGTTGCCTCACAACAAGAAGGTCCTGGGTTCGCGCCCCGGGGTAATCCAACCTTGGGAGTCGTTCAGGGTCGTCCTCTGTGTGGAGTTTGCATGTTCTCCTTGTCTCTGCGTGGGTTTTCTCAGAGTGCTCCAGTTTCCTCCTACAGTCCAAAGACATGTAGGTCAGGTGAATCGGCCATACTAAATTGCCCCTAGGTGTGAATGTGTGTGTGTGTGTCGGCCCTGTAATGGCCTGGCAGCCTGTCCGGGGTGTCTCCTCGCCTGCCGCCCAGTGACTGCTGGGATAGGCTCCAGCATCCCCGCGACCCTGAGAGCAGGATAAGCGGTTTGGATAATGGATGAATGGACCCTGTTCAGAATGACCCCTACTATGGAAAGAATTCCATTGAGAATTTTTTTTTTTATGACTGTTGAAATATGAGAAAATTATGAATGGTACAATCTAATTTGAGTTGATTTTCCCTTTAATTCTCTCAAAATCTGTACAGTAAAATAACTCCAAATTTCAGTGGTTATAGTCAGGGTCATCCTGAGCAGGATTCAGTTGAAAATTTCAGCAAACCTCCTAGGGATTTTTTTTGTGGCAGTTGAAATATGAGGAAATTATGATGTGTTGATGTAGCGTTACAACGGCTGCAAAAAAGCATGTGCAAGAGAGCAAGAGAGCAAGAGGACTGCACAGGAAGAGGAGAAAGAAGCACAGCTGAGACATGCAGCCTAGCAAAGGAATGCTGCTAGACGTAAAGCCCTAGAAACCCTCAAAGTGAAAGCAAAGAAGAGACGGTGCTAATGGATGTTGCATCAAGCAAAGGAATGCTGCTAGGCATATAGCCCTAGAAAACCCTCCCAAGTGAAAGCAAAGAAGTACCGCTGGACTACTGATGAATTGACTACTAGCTACTTCACAATGTTGTGGAAAATTATCACAATCTGAGTCTGGAGTCTCATATAGTTACACAGAGGTACAACTGAAGTGACAAAGAGCAAAGTGTGACAGTGTTTGATTTAGTAACCAGGGCAAGTAAGACCTCACTTAGACAGGCTGAGGGTGTGTTTTAAAGAGAGGACATTGAGGACATAATTGAACTACATGTAGTTAAGTACTCCTGCAGACTGCAGTTATGTTACTTTTCTAATTCTGAAAAGAAAAAAAAAACTTAATTTACTACTTAACGTCTCTGCCTGTTATTGATCTGATTATATTAAATATAACTTGCTTTTTATTTAAACATATAGAATGGAGGCCTTCATCACATGGTTATATGATATTATGCTGTCGCTATTTTTTTTTTTTTTTTTTGGCTTCAGGTAGCTCTGATTTTTCCCCATACATGTGTTTGCATCCCTGTTTTACAGTGTTTTTCATTAACCGCACTGCTACAAAACATTTTCAGATTTTCAGGTTTGAACTTAGCAGGCTTTAATATTTGTGTTATTCCTTCTCACCTCTATTTTTTCCCCCTTCATTCCTGATCTCTGCCCCCCCCCCCAATTTTCAGACTCTCCCCAGTCTTCTCTCTGTTTGTGCCTTTCTACCTGTCCATCCCCAGGGTACAAGTCACACAGGTCCTTGGTCACATCCCCATTACTAACAAGTCTCTGGTCTACATAGTGGGATTGCAGGTAGGTGCAGGTGTGCATGTACCGGTTCACTTTTTGTCTCCCATCTGGTGTCTACCAGCCTCTTAAACATTCCTATTAGTGCATTCTTGAGTAATAGACAGAAAAGTGACTTAAGTAGATAGCATTGTCCCTTCACAACAAAAAGGTCCTGGGGTTGAAGAGGGTCTTTCAATCCCAGTTCTCTGTAGAGTGCAACTGGACTTGGTATATATCCGTGAAGACGTTTCGCCTCTCATCCAAGAGGCTTCATCAGTTCGTGCCTTTCTGACTAGACCAAGCTAGTTGCACTTGATTCAATTCCTTTGGATAACCATGACCTGGATGAATGAGGACATTCAGACAGTTCTCTGTAGAGTTTCAATGTTCTCCTGTGTGTGTGTGTGTGTATGTGAGTGTGTGTGTGTCTCTTTGCGGTACTACGGTTTTCATCCACAGTCAAAGACACATATGTTCAGTGAATTGGAGACTCTAAATTACCCAGTGACTAAGTGTGAGGGATTTTGTGTGTGAGCATTGTGATGGACTGGAAACTTGTCAAGCGTTCCTCCCTTCCTTAGGCTCTAAATGAACCCGAATAGAATTAAACAGGTAAATAAAATTAATAAATGAAGTAACGAGTTTTGCCCTCTCATTGCTGCACCACTTTTCTTTTCATTATCTTGCTCTTTCTTTAATGTCTTCCAGCTGCTGACTTCCAGCCCTTTCATGTGGCTTTTAGCCATCAGTGGACTGGTGAGTACCTAAAATCTAGTCTGCATTAACTGTGCATTCATGGTGTATCTTTAAATATATTACTGGGTATTTTGGGGTCCAGCTGACCTGCTGGTTCAGGCATGCAATACTTAGTGGATGAACTGGCCAATACCATTCTACAGTCATACTTTCGTACTTAATACCAAAGCACTTTTTGTAACATGTGTTTCAGATCTCAGGTGGGCTCTACCATTGTAATGTGCTTTGGCTACAGCGGCTCATCTTTGTTCCTGTCTGGCTGTCTCGAATGGGCAGATTTATCCTGGAGCCCCTCTTCTCAGGTGCATCCAACCGTCAGTAATCTCTGGCTCAATCCTCCCTGTGAGGACTTTGTTGCAGCTCCTGACTCTTAACATAGTCTGCGCTGTGCTCTCACCATCTGTAAACTGCTGCTCTCCAATTGCTGTAGTGAAGACGATTAATATATCTTTCCTTGAAATAATCAATATACCCAGTCTGCTTGGAGAGAAAGAAACCATGAGTTTGGCAGTTGCCAAATTTTGCTTCCTGTTTAAAAGCCATGTCATCCAGGTAGTGTAGCAGTCTATTCTGTTGCCTACCAACACGGGGCTCGCCAGTTCGAATCCCCATGTTACCTCTGGCTTGATCGGGCATCCCTGCAGAGAAAATTGGCTGTGTCTGTGGGTGGGAAGCCGGATGTGGGTATGTGTCCTGGTCGCCTCACTAGCACCTCCTCTGGTCAGTCGGTGCGCCTGTTCAGGGGGGAGGGGGAACTGGGGGGAATGGTGTGATCCTCCCATGCACTACGTCCCCCTGGCGAAAAGAAGCGGCTGGTGACTCCGCATGTATCGGAGGGGGCACTTGGTAGTCAGCAGTTCTCCCCGGATGGGCAGAGGGGGTGGAGCAGTGACTGGGACGGCTTGGAAAAGTGGGGTAATTGGCTGGATACAACTAGGGGAGAAAAAGGGGGAAAATCCCCCCTCCCCAAAAAAAGCCATGTTTCTATTTGTATCCTTTGATGTTTTATTGATGCTTTATTGTAAGACAAGGATGAGCTTAGGTTTCTGACGTTTCTCAGTTTGGCCTGAAATAAGCACTTTCACTTATTGGTTAATGCTGAAATATATATATATATATATATATATATATATATATATATATATTTATTTTGCCCCATATGTTGTGGCTCTCCTTTGGTCTTTGTTTTTGTGTCTGTATTTAGCTTATGTCCCACAATGTGGCACTCTTCCTCAGGCACCCTTAATGAATTATTGCCTGATGTAGGCCTGTCATGATAACTACGTTATCGACTTATCGTACGATATATGGACATGACCTCAACAATATTTGCTGACCTTAATATTGCACGTTGTGTTTACATGCGTTTTTTTAAAAAAAAATTGTTTATTTTTTTATACACAAGACTGTTGCCAACATTTTAGCCAACATGATGCCAGAATAAACAGCAGGGTTTTCCCTGCCATTATAAGACTTGGGCACAGTGCCTGAGTGTTTTTTTCATTGCGCCTAATCTGAATGAACATGAAAAAACAGCTATGCTGAGACACGTTTAGCTGTCATTTCTGGTCACGCTGCTTCTGTTCTCTGCTTTCTGTGTTGGAGTTTCACGGGGGCGGGGCTTATGCAGCTCATACACACACACACACACACACACACACACACACACACACACACACACACAGCAACAGTGAGCAGGTGAAGTGAAGCTAATGTGTTACTAACTTGAGGCTAATTGGTGTTTTTCCCAACGACTGCATAATTGCAGCCAGAAAGTTTGGAAGAATAAGTTCAAATGGACTGGGCGGCACGGTGGCGCAGTGGTTAGCACGGTCGCCTCACGGCAAGAAGGTCCTGGGTTTGAGCCCCAGGGTAGTCCAACCTTGGTGGGTCATCCCGGGTCGTCTTCTATGTGGAATTCACATGTTCTCCCCGTGTCTGTGTGGGTTTCCTCTGGGGGCTCCGGTTTCCTCCCACAGTCCAAAGACATGTAAGTCAGGTGAATTGGCCATACTGAATTGTCCCTAGGTATGAATGGGTGTGTGTGTGTGTGTGTGTGTGGGTGTGGGTGTGTGTGTCGGCGGGCCCTGTGATGGCCTAGTGTCCTGTCCAGGGTTTCTGCTCGCCTGCTGCCAAATGACGGCTGGGATAGGCTCCAGCATCCCCGCGACCCTGAGAACAGGATAAGTTGTTCAGATAATGGATGGAAGTTCAAATGGACTTGTTTTCAAAGCCGCACTCCGCTGCCCCGGCGTGGGAACATTTTGGGTTTAAACCAAATGAGAGAGGAGAGCCCATTAACGTGGACGAGCCAGTACGTCGACTTTATTTGTAAAAGCTGGCAATGAAAAATTAGCAATACAACTAACTTAAAAGCTCATCTGAAACATAAACATCCCATCCAGTTTTCCAAACTGGGAACAAAGACCGCAGTTGGAGATGGAGAGGGGCTTTCCTGACAGTTGGCTGTTATGGATGCCTTTGCCCGAATGTGGAAATATAAACATCACAGCATGAAACTGTGCATGCTCACAGATAGCATAACTCGCTATATAGCCAAAGAGTCCATTTTATTTATTGTTTTGGTTGTGTGGTTTTATTTTATTCATTTTTTATTTATTTGGGATATTTTAATATTTTTTTCACATTCATTGTCTGAATATTCTTACAGAATTAAAAGTTCATTGCATTTTGAAAGGGTGTACATGCATTATCATGCTATTATATTAAATCAGTGGCATAAAAGGGTCTTAAAATGACACTAATATCATTTATCACTGTAATTTCTGGGACAACATATTGTCCAACAAATGTAGTTATCATGACGGGCCTAGCCTGATGGCCTGTTGTTAGTGGAAAATACTAACAACATGGGGCTATTTCACATTTTCTGTGGTGAAATTAGATAAAGTAGCTCTTATTAAATGCTGTTCCACTTAAATATCAAGAGGGGATATATCACAAAAGAACTACAAATTTAATGTACCACCTGAAAACACAACCCTTGAGCACAACAAAGCAACATTGCAGTCAAACTTTCCCCTCCTAACATTCTGACATTTTTGATGGAACAAGAAATTTTGTCCGCCGAAAAGGACTTAATGTGAACATGCATGTGAACATGCAGTGAACATGCATTTTTTCTCTTCCTTGTAGTTTTGTAATTGTATTTTCATTCAAAAGCCTAAATCCAAAAGCAGGTTGCATGAAATGTATACATTGATATTCACATTAGAATAAATATGGATCATTTTGCATATCCGTTCGCAATTGGGCGAAATGTTTTTTTTTTTTTACATTGGTGTTAGTATTGGCCAAGAATTGTTACTTGAGTGCATCCTTATTTCAAGATACCGCCACCTGTCTTAAAAATTCTTAAGCATGTCAAACTGCATTTAAGAAAGGTGACCCCCCTCTCCCCCCCTTCCTCATTTGAATGTTTTTCTCCATATTGGCAAAAATAACATTATTAAAAATTACATTGCAGTGCATTTTAGAAGTCAACACTAGATGAAATTACTTATTCGGCTGTATGAATTAGGAGGAATAATAGGTGGAACACTGCTGTTATTTCATATGATTTTTTTCTACCTAGTTTTGTGTCATTACTCACTGGTGTATCAATCTTGGCTATAGGCCCCCAGCCCAGTGGAGAGACTCCTCTCGGGATGGGTGCCACACTAGACATCCAGAGGCAGCAGAGGATGGAGCTGCTGGACCAGCAGCTGCTACTGGCTGAATTTAACCAGGCCAGGAGGAACATCAGACAGCAACCACAGGTAAGCAGGCACGCAGACAGACAGAAAGGTAGACACACAGAGGGAGGAACTGTCACCAGTGGGTGGGTGGTGGTAACCGAGGGAATGATTTCATGCAGTCATAACCATGTTGGGGCTCTCAGAGAAGGGAGTTGATACTTGACTAATTAAGATGAACTGGTTGTTACCTTGCATGGTTGACATGGCCATTGGTGTGTGTGTGTGTGTGTGTGTGTGCGTGGGTAGATGTGTGTGGTGTTACTTTTAAATTGCTTTGGAAAAAGCACTATATAAATGCAGTTCATTTGCACACACGCACACACAAATAGGCATGCACACACATACATGCACACACATACACAGACATGCATATAGATAATTTATCCTCCCCTCAATACATGTGAGAAAGGAACATAAGTTTAAGTCTTACTGTTTTGTGCTTTGCTCTTCTTGCTTTCTGCTTCACTCATTGATAACAGACGTGTGTGCACACACGCTCACACACACACACACACACACACACACACACACACACACAGAAAAATGCTGTGAGTGTACTTACTCTATCCTCTACTCTTTGTCTGTCAGACCGGGTTGATAGATTGGGCCAGGTTGTTTCCATCCTTGCGACACAGAGGACAGAATCAGGCTCCACCCCAGCATGACAACCAGGGTCCAGCTCACCCGTTTCCCCAACCACAGCCCCCTCTGTTGGACAACTCTCCTGTTGCAGAGGAGCAGGTGTGTGTGTGTGTGTACACGCACATTCATGGTGTTAAAATGTGTTTACAGTTAATCTTTCATGCTGCTGTGATTTTATTTTCACAGGTATGATTAGGCTACTTTTAATGAAAGATTTGTTGAATGCATTTATCTCTCATGGACCTTTTGAATGAACAAGGTGGAGAAATATTTAAATATTTCAGTTTGCAATCTATTTGTGGCTATTATGCTGGCTGTTGTAATTTTCAACTTGTATTTTTTGGCCTTCAGGTTGCTTTGTTGGTTGAAATGGGCTTCTCCCGGATTGATGCCCTTGAGGCCCTGAGAGCTTCCAACAATGACATCAATATGGCAACCAACTTTCTCCTGCAGCACTGAGCACTCTGTGAGATCAATGGAGGCAGTTGAGGATGGCGAGAGAGGGAAGACCCAAATACAAATCACAGGAAAGAAAAGTGTTAGAGACAGAGAGAGAGAGAGACAAATATGGAGACGAGAAATAAAAGCTATGGCCCTGAACATTTGAAAAAGTGTCACAGCAGGGTTATGCTAGCACATTCGCTGTTCATTAAGTGTGTGAAGCACAAGGTGTAAAGAATTTGCATAGTTGCCTTCCAGTGGTCATTGAAGTGTGAAGCAGGCCTCGTGGCTATGAGCAGACAAATCAAACCCTGACCTTTTAAGGGTTTCCTTCAGACAAAATCTGCAGCAGCCAAGCAGACGAGAGCCTCCATTGCAGTACATCCTGATGAAGTCAGAAGTATTCAGTCCAGAAGAGTGAAAATAAAATCGGAGACTTTTTCTTTTCTCAGAACACAACTGACCATGAAACTTGGATATCAGCTCACGTCACATACTCTCAACTCTTTGTGGATATCTACTCAAACCTATATACAATACAGTTAAATCGACTTTTCTGTTGAGTGCAATGCTTCTACTCCTAATATGGGCACAATGTAACCAGCACCCAGGATGACCGTCGACTCTATACAGAGAGGAAAAGGACTGCAAGAACACAGACAAGAGTAAGCAAAGCCACTGCACGATAATGAAACTAAGGCTATTTTAGGTCGTGAACAAAATGGACACTATTCACTGGTCATTAGCTTTTCTTTTACTTGGACCCATGAGCCATTACAGAGAAGCACTGCTTATCTTCTAGATGTTATGAAGTAAAAGAGGACGACAGAGAGGAGGGGAAACTGGAGAGGCAGGCAGCAGGATCAGTTGTGAGCCAGAGATAGGTGTCATTATCACAACCCCACCATCACTAGTCAGTGAAGCTATGAAGAACATGACAGACTTTACTGAGATTAATATGCTTCGCCTGTTCTTGTTGATGGTAGTTCCTGGATGGGCTGAGACTCAGCCAAACCACAGTCCTTTCTTTGCACTCCACAATGTGTTCCAACAAAGCCCATCTTACATTCATCATTCATGGCCCAAATATTACCTGTAGGTTTATCCCTGTGTAATTATATTCATGGTGAGAGAGATTAGTGTATGGCTGCTTGGAACAATATGGTTTAGATGTGATATCTCAGGGTGAGCCGCATGACTTCTTTTGTAATGACAATGATGCATTAATTTTATTGCATACACCTCATGTTCAGATATCAGTCCATATATCTAGAGACACAATACCCCCTCAAAGGGGCCATCTTTTTCACACATAAACCGTTGATCATTTTTATTCTCCATGCATACATGCTTTCACACACACACACACACACACACACACACACACACACACACACACACACACACACACACACACACACATCCCACACTAGTGCCTTTCGAGGTTTAACTTACTTGAACTGAATTTAATTTGAGTCCTCTCTTCCAGCACACCCCTGAATCATCCTAACTTTCAAAGGCAAATGATATTTATTATGCAATATCAGGACATGAGCAATTCATGGAGACTGTGCACTGTAGAGTATCTACTTTGTATATAGGGGCCTATCTCTGAAAATAGTGTGCAAGAGAAGTTGTACATTCAGTTGTACATACAATGTATCAATGTCATAAAGAAATTGTTTTTTTTTAATATTTTGTGTATAATGATATTGATAATATATAACCACTGAGTTCAGTCTGTGTGTGCTTTTGTATTACAAGTGAATACATTAAGTGCATGAGTCTGATGAGGGAGAAGCTGCATGGACAGCATACCTCTGATGAACTGTATTGAATGGTGATTGAACTGTGGAATAAACCAATATGCTGAAAAATTGTGGCTTGAATTGGATTAATTTATAATGGAAATTTTGTGGTTTTCAGAGCAAGTGACAACTTTCGAAGCCCCTTTTTAAGTGTTGCAGGTAGTTGGGGCTATGTGTTACCTACCCTTTCAGTTGGTTGACTTTTAGCTGCAAATAAGTCCTTGGCTGATAATCAGGGATGGAAAATTAAAGGTTTCGCTCCTTTGTAATTGGTGTGGCATTGTGTAATTCCCATGGAATTGAAACAATGCTATCCTAAACTTGGCAGTTTAAAAAGAAAATGTTAATTAGGGAAGGAAGAAAAATTATCCCAGGGTTTCAGGTGGCATTAATTATACATTGGAGTGCTTTTCAAAAGTCAATTTTGTGGAAGGCTCAGGAAGGGACCTTGTAAGCTTTTGTTTGGGGGGGGATTAATGACTGCAACATTTTAATGCCGGTGCGCATGTGCTGGAAAAATCAGGAGGGAATGTTTTATTTTATTCGGTTTAAAAAAGAAAAAAAAAGATGACTGCTGATTTTCAAATTAAGTCCCTGATGACAACCCATTTGGTTCTATTCAGTATCGCCGTGGGGGAAAGGGGGGGGGGGTTACAATACATTTCCTCCTCATACTCTTATGAATTATTAGTTAAGGCATCAAAGTATTCCTGCCGTCATCAGCTTGCAGTGGGTCTTTGGAAAAACGTCCTTTTAAAACCATCTTCTCAGTTCTTCCAAACACTGGAGCATTCTAGTAGCTGTTATTACCACGTGGTTTTTGTGCGGCAGCATCTTGGCGCCTTACACGAAATGGGAGGTCTGTGGTGGTGCAGCTTCTCAACACATGATGTCAGTGTCGTACCGAGATACGATCTCTTGGGTCTTTTCTATTCAAGACAAAATCAGTCTAAATTGAATAGAGACACGCCAACAAAGGTCAGCATTGCAGCCCTGGAAGGCACGTAAAATCCAAAGCTGGCTAAAAGTGCTTCAGTCAGTGGAGGAGGAATCTTTGCTCGCAGTATATCACATTAAACAACTGAAGTCAGGAGATAAGTCACTAGTGTCACATCGATAGCACATAAAGGAAAAATTCAAGTCTTCTGGCAAGTATTACAAATTGATAGTTATGGCTGACTGAGCTCCCAACCTTTTAAGGCCTTACTCCTCCGTTCCCTGAGTTGAGTTCTTTTTGCTGTTTGCCTGAGTAGACTTTGGGGGGACGGGGGTATGTCCAGTAGGAAAAAAATGAATGTTAGTTTAAACAGGACATTTTTTAGCCTGTGTTTGGGCCTGCTTTCTCTCAGCCTGGCCTTTCAGATGGCCTTGTAAGGGCTTCCCGTATCTTTAATCAGATTTTTAGATTCGATTTGAAAATACCGTCCTAGTGTTCTGTGGACTCTGCTTCATGCATTTATCTCCCATCTATCTTGTGTCAGCCCTGGCAAATTTCATTATTGAATGTAGTCAAGTAGGAGTAAACTGGTTTACTCTAAAGTGAAAAATCCCTGACAATTAATTGCCAAACCACTCTTTAAAGCTGGGGTAGGCATGTTTTTTATGGCGACATTGGGCACAAATTCCATAATAATTTTTCAGCATTTGGTACTTAATTTGAGTTACTTGAGGGACTTTTTTTTAACTGAATAAAATAAAACATTCCCTCTAGATGTTTCCAGCACATGCACGCTGGCATTAAAATGTTGCAGTCGTTAACCCCCCCCCAACAAAAATGGAAAATGGTTTTAGAGCAAACTAGATTAAACCGGCGCCTCCACTTCAACTGACTGAGTTGTAAGGAGGGTGTGTGGACACCCAGGCAGGACTAAAAACAAAATCTGTCAAAGGGCGGATGAGTTCCTCTGTGAACCAGCGGCCATCCATACCTGGAGAGGAGATGGGGACCACCAGGTACTCCCCCTACTGAAACACAATGACGACTCAACCAAAGAGGCATCAGCTGCGCTCCTACGACCTCCATAGGTTACGGAGCTGATGACGATGATGATGAGACTTCTTTACCTCCTCTTGACTCTGCATTCAGGTTTTTAAAAAAAAATCTAGTCCTGAACGGAAGGTTTTAGCCAATCACGGGTCAGTTCAGAGAGAGGGCATTCCTGTTGGCTGTTCTGCAAACGCGCGATCAATGCGCGCCCACCTTGCTCCGCCGGTCGCTTATGGTTGTAACCCCAACCCTAAAAATCCTCAAGACCAACTCGAAATGGCTGCTCTGCGTGAATAATAATTCCGTAACTAAGAGATTCGCTGAAACAAAACATTTTTACATGGATAGATTGTCACATATAAACACAAGTTCCCCAAGTGTCGCTTCGACTTTTCCCGGTTGTACGCGTGTAGCGATGCGGAGGTCATTTGGTGAGAAGGACTCGGCGGAGTGATACGCGGCAACAGAGAGCGAGGCGGAAGGATTCGCATTGAAATGGCCAATGTTACCTACTGCGGCTTTAACTTCCAACAGTTTAGCGAGCAATTATTTTGGGACGGAGCAAAAGTAAAGCATGTAAAGGAGGTAAGACAGCTGATTCGTCTGTATATTAGTTAACCAGTGATTGCTTGTCCAGTTATATTCTTACAACTGATATACCTACATTCAAAAGTACAAGTCATATAACTGTACTCCAGTTCAACAAAGTTTGGCTAAAACGCGCAAAAATAAAAAAATCCGGATGGGCTCCTTTCTGCAAAGTATGGTAACAAGAGCGCTGACGGGGAGAAGTCCTGTTTGTAGAGGGTAAATCTCCGCTCCGCTGCTAGATGGCGACATTGAGTCAGGTCTGTGACGCTGCTATTTGCCAGCTTGTCGCCTGCCACACCCACTCACATTATTCCAGCGGGCAGACAACTTCTGCAGACAGCCTCGCTCCAGGGTCGCTGAATATCAATGCTGAGAAGCGAAAGCCAAAAAATGTACGATTTGCCAACTTTTACACAGAAGACAAAATGACGCTTCCATCAGTCTATGGTTTTGAAATGACATAGTACTGTAATACTGAGGACTTGTGCATTATCAAAAAATGAGAAATACCATTCTTTTTATTCTCTTCCAGAATTTTTTTTTAACCTGCAGAAACGGTTTTCTGCCACCTCAGTGGTACAATGGACCTAGCCGAGCAGCACGATTTTTAATGACTGATTAATTAAAAAGCAGCTTAAACCAGGGCGATTAATAGGTCTTCCTTCGGTGTTTCTCTTTATAGTTCTGTTTAATTAAAGACCATCAAAAGCAGAAACTCCAATGACAACCAGGGGCATTTCTATGAGTTGACAAGGCTGGGGCTGAGGTCAGGGTGGGTGCGCACCACTGATTTTTCTTTGGGGGGGGGGGTCCCTGCTGTTCTGCCCGGAACACTACTACCTAAATTCCACTGCACTGTATGACAGCTGCAAATATGTTAATAAAGGCAACTGCTTTGGACAAAATAGACATCTGCAGGGCAGCTGAGAATCCCCAACCTATGGCACCAGTGTTTAATTGCTACTTTACCTTTTTATACTGTTTTTACATTTTTATTTGGCTGCTGTAACGTTTGGTACTTTGTGTTGTACAAATGGAATAAACCAGCAGCCTAATGACAAGTAGATTGAATTGAAACACTTGTTTATTTGTATAACCATTTAGGGAATATTGGGTGTTTTGACTCTCTTGCTTTTCTCCAAATAGTGTTACCAACTCCCCAAGTAACCCTGGAAACCCAATGGTGATACGCCACCGATGACAACCAGCCTCATTAGGAGTCTCAGTGGAGCGACTTCTTATAACAAGTACACCTGGCTGCAGCCGGCAGAATGGGACGGAGTTCAGTAGTGAACGTTTAATTCCACCCACCGTTTAACTTGATTGGTTTAACTGTCAAATATTGGCAGGGTTAAACATCAATTTAGTTGGTTTGGACTTGTGTTTGGGGGTGGGGTTAAACAGGGTTAGGGTTAGGGATGGTTGGGGGGGAAAATTAAACGTTTAACCTTTAACCCCGCCCCATTCTGCAGGCTCATAATGCAGCTTTTATCAATTCTTGTTTGAAGAGGAATGATGTTGAATTTTAAAATGTCCAACCTTTCCTTGTAAATGCATTTTCCACTTCCTTCCCACGTCAACGCAATATTCAGTGATAAAATCCAGTTGAGAGGATGCGATTTTACTTTCTCATCCTCCGAGTGCTCAGTGGCGGAGAGGAAGTGCGTATGCATACTAAGAGAGATGAATGTTATTGTGCAGACGTGGGTATGTGGGACTGTGCGAAAGCATGCGACGTTTCATCCTTGTGCTTAGCTAGGAGAAACAAGGGCTACTGCTGTTAACGTACAGCACTGCAGACTATGGCCTTAAAGGCATCAGCGCTTGCTGTCAAGCTATTTGTCTTTTCAAGAGAACTGTTCATGGCTCTGTTAACCAAGACCTATACCTAATCTTGACTTATTGCTACTGTGAAGGACTATAATTGTGTGTGTGTGTGTGCGTGTGCGTGCATGTGTGTGTGGTTTTTTTTTTTACATTTTTGTTTGTCATGAAATGTCCAGTTGTCAAGCTCAATATAAATGAGATACGTGAAGGCAGAATAAAGCAGTCTCTGGACCGGTGTGAATAAGTGAATCAGCTGCCCATGCTGTGCTGCTGGCGTGCGAGTCTGTATCAGTTCAAGCAGCCAGAGGCCAGCACCAGCGCTGCCGCTCTCTCTCTCTGCTGTATTCCTTCGCCCGTCCTGTTGCCATGGTGAGTGCATGCCGTTTTGTGGGGTTGCCATGGGGACCCCTATCACAGACTTCCTCCCGCTCTCATCATGCTTCTGCATGTTCATTTGTATGCCTCCTGCAAGCTATGACTTTAAAACCACTTACAGTGCAGGGGAGTGACCTCCAGGGATGCCTCTGTGTATGTACAGCGTAGAAACAAGCCAAGGTGTTCTTCATACATACTGATATGGATTTTTGCAACAAAAAAAACAACAACAAAACACAAAGGATGCAAATACCAACTTGACTTTCTCAGAATGACTTCAGATTTGCCAGTGAAGAAGTAATGGAAATGTATGAGTGTAATTCAGAACAATACGGTCTCTTTCTTTATGATTAGCAAGTGAGTGCATTACTCAGGCAAGAATACCAAACAACACCCACTAATATGGTAATGATATTCAGGCAAGTGCGCTTTGAGATAATGACATCATTTGTTTGTGTGATTCCCACCAACAGTCGCAGTCTGCTCTGATTTATTATATTCACGTTATTTATGCGTGTTTGCTTATTGTTTGTATATATATATGCATGTATGTCCACCTGTATTTATGTGTGTGTGTGTGTGTGTCTCAGTGCATGGCGTGCATAAACATGTGTTATGTGCTGCTCTCAAGGTAGAGAGCGAACGAGAGAAAAGGCCATGGATGTTTTGCCCAAGTCATTTTCACAGGAACTTCACAGCTAATGGGGCTTAACAATGTACCTGCCTTTGGGGCATAGGAGGCTTTGGCATTTCAGCAGCCTTGTGTTCTGGCTCCTGCATGCCACTTGAGGTTTTCTTAGACATCGCTTATCTCAAATATGTCAGAGGAGGAGCAATTTCTAATCATTAGGGCCATGTTACATTCATCTGAAGATTTAGGGTTCTGTTCAACCTGTTCTTGTCTTTATCTACAGTCAGTAATGACTGTTTGTTGGTGTGAAACTTGCTAGTCCTGCTTTTTTTCTCATCTTTTGTTTCGCCCTGTCACATCGCAATACTCTGTCTGAACCTGCCTCGGTGCAACTGTAAATGAACCACTTTCGACAAGAGGTTTGAAAATATCACCAGTCATCGGCAACCCATTCGAAACCCCACTTTAAATGAACACTTGAATGAATATTGTTGAGAGCGGAGAGAAAAATAGGCATCACTCCTGATCACCAGCTCTCACTGACCCCAAGCTTATGACGGTCCCTCTCCTCTAAATTACCCATGCTTTGCATGCTTTGGCCATGTGCAGATTGGTTTTCTTTCTACCATGAGGGCCAGGTTAAAAAAAAAAGCATTTGGGAGAGACAACACAAAGATGATTAACCCCCCCCCCCCGCTTTGTGTTGAAATGACAGAGAGGGGTTTTCCTTTGAGGTGAATCATAAGTAACTCAGGATGAACGAAGCAAACAGAAGAGCTTTATTTTTAGCAACAGATTTAACGACCACAACAAGAGAAAGATAAATCTGATTGTCATGAGAATTCCTCAGCAGCAACTTGTCACTTTTCACCAGTCCAGCAAATTGCAAACTAACGTGACCTTTACTCTCTCTCTCTCTCTCTCTCTCTCTCTCTCTCTCTCTCTCTCTCTCTCTCTCTCTCTCTCTCTCTCTCTCTCTCTGCCCCCCACTCTCTCTCTCTCTCTCTCTGCCCCCCCCCCCCCCTCTCTCTCTCTCTCTCTCTCTCTCTCTCTCTCTCTCTCTCTAAATGCTCGGTAAACCTCTCGTTGACTGGAATTGAAATCTGAATCTGTTTCATTACAAAAAGGAGGAATTCAACGCAGTGGGTTGCACACGTCAAACCAGATTGTTGCATGACATACAAAGTCAAATATCCAAGATGAGCAGCCATGGGGGAGTAGAGTCATTTAGAGACTGAAAAGTTTATTCTGCACAAAGTGCCAAAAGATCATTTATAGATAAATAAATAGGAAAAATTGGAGCACGGCAAGTCTCCACTATAAAGTATTTACACAACACAAAGACAGAAACACATATCCAAAAACTACAACAACTTCAAGAACACACATGCTAACACATATATCTAAACTAACAGATATATCCAAACTAAAAAAAAAAACTAAAAAAAAACCACTGTCCAAGGGAAGGAACGCCAGCCAGGATGACTGTCGGAACTGCCGGTCTGCATGGGCTAGCAGTTAGCTTGGCCTGCCCCACTTCCGTGTCCTGTCAGACCGCCCTCGGTGCTTCCTCCTCAGGCACAGCTCCAGGCAGGGGCTGTGGTCCTTGGGCCCACCAGATGCAGCAGACTAGGCTCCCTCAGCCGATCCAACGCCAGCACTCCAAGCCAGACACCCTCTACACACCTCCTCGCACTCCACACGATGACACCAAAAGCACCACAGTCAACGCCAGGCGAGGCCCCCGCCAGACTGCCCTCAGTGTTATCGGAACTGCGGGTATGTATGTGTATGCAGGTTTTCATTGCGACCTAAATGTTAACACCACACCAGCTGATTTTACTGATCACCTTCAACCTGACAATGAATTCAGCCGGTATGGTGTTGGGTTGCAATGAAAACCTGCGTACACATGGTGCATGACTGAACTATACCCTGAATCTTCGACTCTTTGAGTCTCCCCCTGTGTATCAGTCATCAAACTCCCAGGAATCTCTCCCTGACCTCTGACCTGCACCATGGGGTCACTTCCTCTGTAACCGTACACATGGCATGGCATGAATGTGTGGTTCGTGCGGGGGGGGGTGCTTATTTTTATGCATCCGTATGTGTGTGTTTCTATAAATGGGGCTAACATTGGGTACACATTCAGAATTTGAGTTGAGGTGAGGGTGTTAAGCTGGTGAAAGCCTTTATTTCCTACGCTCCCCCTAAGCAAAGTTCAAACACACAAACAAACACGCGCGTGTTCCTGCAGAACCGTTACATCCGTACTAAAACCAGCCTCACTAAACACTTCCGAATTGACTGTGGAAATGTCCAGCTGTTAGGCCATTCATCACGGGGGACACAGAGCTGATTTTGCCTGTCTTTCTGCACCGTTGTCACGCTGCAGGGGAAAAAAAAAAATTCTTTGACTCTGCAGCCAGGAGGTCGACCCTCAATCACACACCTCCTCCCCTCCACGCCATGTGCCTCCCTCCCCGCCTGCCCACCCTCTGCCTACTCACCCCTGCCCCATCAGCCTTTCCCATTAGTGCTAACTGGGCGTGCCCTTTTTGATCTTCATTCTATTCTAGTGTGTGCGTCTACTACCTCAGCAGTCAGCGGGGCTGTTGCACGCCTTAGTTTGGGTATACAGGCCTGCTGCTAGACTTTTCATGGTTCACAGCTGGTACAGTGAGGTCACACTGCTTACCACCCCTTGGAGAACTATTATAAGCTTTTTAACTTGGAGACGATTCAGTGGGTGTATGGGGTTGTGGGGTGCAAGGTGTCATAATAATTTGAGCCTAGGTTGAAATACAGACGGGGGATTTAAATGAATAAATCAAGGCCATATAGCGACGTGTATGGCGTGGTTTTCACAGTGACTGCATTTCAAGGAGGGTGTTGCACAACAGTGATGAAATAAAGCAAGAATAGGACCAATCAAGGAAAAATTTTCCTCAGTTATTCCAATTTAGAGTTGCCCCCCAGGAAAAAGGTGATAAAAGGGGCGTCCGGGTAGTGCAGCCATCTATTCCATTGCCTACCAACACGGGGATCACTGGTTCAAATCCCCATGTTACCTCCGGCTTGGTCAGACTTCCCTACAGACACAATTGGCCGTGTCTGCAGGTGGGGAGCCGGGTGTGGGTATGTGTCCTGATCACTGCACTAGTGCCTCCTCTGGTCGTTCAGGAGTGTGTGTGTGTGGTGTGTGGTGTGTGGTGTGGGGGGGGGTGTGCTCCTCCCACGCGTTACATCCCCCTGGTGAAACTCCTCACTGTCAGGTGAAAAGAAGCGGCTGGCGACTCCACATGTATCGGAGAAGACATGTGGTAGTCTGCAGCCCTCCCCGGATCAGCAGAGGGGGTGGAGCAGCGAGCGGGACCGGGGGCAAAAAAAAGGTGATAAAAAAGGCAAGACATGGACACAAAGGATCACAAAGACCTCCCCAGGCTTTTCTCGTGAGGTCAACAGTTCCTTAGAGAGCAGGGACACTGGTAGCAAAGAACACACAACTCTTAAATGGAGATCAGCATGGTGGCCCAGTGGTTAGCACAGTTGCTTCACAGCAAGAAGGTCCTGGGTTTGAATCCCAGGCCATCCCAAGTCCTTTCTGTGTGGCGTTTTCATGTTCTCCCCATGTCTGCGTTGGTTTTCCCCAGGTGCTCCGGTTTCCTCCCACCATCAAAAAGACATGCATGTTAGGGTTAATACTCCTGCCCCTGACCAAAGCAATGGAAAGGAAAATTGGAGTTGGTCCTCAGGCGCTGCAGCTGCCCACTGCTCCTATGTAATAGGATGGGTTAAATGCAGAAAACAAATTCATTGTAACCATACAAAGACAAAATAAAGTGGCTTTCTTTCGTTCTTTCTTAAATGGAGATTAATAGGGCCCGAGAAAGTCAAACAATGGTGACCCATTGGTTTTGTTTGTTTTTTTGGGATTGCATTGGATGGGAGATGGAAATGTAAACTTTCAGACAATTGACAATGAGCACTTGAGCAAAACTACGTCAGATCAAGATATGTCCATTGGGTTAATGTTGCCTTATTAGTTGTAGTGGGAGTTGGAGAGGTATGTACTACTTATGCTTACTCTTATTGTTGGATAATTAAAAGGACAGCACGTTGGTTTAGGAGCTAGCAATATTGCCTCACAGCAAAAGGTCCTGTGTTCACCTCCAGCCCACCTGTGTGAGCTCAGTCTTGCTATTTCTTTAAACTATATCTTTTAACATTTCTAATTTGAAGTTTACTTGCTCACCCAAGCCATTTTTGTTTTAGAAAATACTAAACTTATTGTGTTATAGGAATGCAACCCACCTTTTCGAGAAACCTTGTCAAATGTACCTAGCTGATAATACTGCCTCTGTATTTTCTTACGTCGCCCACAGGTACGTGTGATTCTTCTTCACACCGTTGACGTTCTTGATAAATGCAGGGGGAAATGATTTCATACACTTGTGTATATACATACCATCAACTACAATTGAGATTTGTGACTATATGAATCTCAGACGTGGTTGCCTCATTGGAGCATCCCCTGGTTCTTTACATCACTGCATGGTTGGACTCATAACCCCCCCCCCCCACACACACACACACACACAAACAACACATACAGCACCAGTGTTGTGAGTCAGTATAACGAGGCATTCTCCTTTTCATGTCGAAGCACAGAAAGACCCTCCCCACCAGTCTCCTGCTATCTCTCCCGTGCCTCCTGTCCCTCCAACCATCCTCCCTCCCTCCCTTCCTTGCCTCCCTCCTTCCCAGTCTCTGCTGATTCACAGCATTGTCGAACCAGCCAGCTCGCTGGAAGCTCGTCTCCATGGAGACAAGGGTGGGAAGGAAAGTGATGATGTTGTTGGCAAGAACAGCAGCCACGAATCAGCCATGTATGTCATGTGTGTGTGTGCGTGTGTGTGTCTCTATGTGTTTTTCGAGGTTGTACCTTGTGCGTGAGAGAGAATGTAAGTGTGTCTGTGTGTGTAGGTGTCTGTTTAGATATGGGAAAGAGAAAAAAAAAGATATTGCCTTCTTCAAAAGCGGGGAAATTTGCCTTTGGTTGTCTAGCATCTGTGTGAGCTATCTGATTTAGGTCAAAGCTTGTCTGGAAAAGTAGAGAAAAGGTTTTTTTTAAATAAGCTTTGGTTCACATCACAGTACCAAAGTACAGAGCGGTGGCTTTTGACAAGCTGAGTGCAATGCTTCTCTGTAGCACATTTTCAAAATTGCAAACCGAAACAGGATGGAGCAACGTTGTTTCTTCACAGATTAATCCTCTGGCAAAACTGACATCACACATTCACTCTCACACTTTAACACTGTAAGATACAGCTGCAGAAATATTAGGGGAAAACCAGATTTAAACAGTCAGTAGACAAAAGTGATAGGAGGCCGTAGCAATTCCTTTTCCCAACAATTGATTCCCATCAGCACTCTTGATTTGATTCAGATATCAAATGACACTAACGGGTAATAGATTTTTGGTATGAATGTTGTGGATAATGAATCCAGTTTCTTGCTAGTGTTATTTTTTACTGTGTGTTTGTCCTGGGTGTAAGTATAGTTATAGTCAATGCTTGAATGCTTTGCATTAATTGCTGAAAAGAACAACTGAAGCTTGCTATTAGTGAAAAGGTGATGTCAATAGTGATGCTGATGCTGATGACGATGACGGTGACGATGATGATGCTTTGGCACAGGCTCCCCCTCTCTGGCCATTTAGAAACACAATGCACGGCCAGTGTGGAGTCAAGATAAAAATGAGGGGCAGCATTCTGTAGCTGTCATTCGAAACCTGCACCCCCCCAATTACTTTGACCCATTTAGCCACAGTCCATCTCCAGGTTTGGATGCCATGGTGACGGAGAGGTGATAATGGAGATTTCTAGAGGGGGATAGGGGGCGAGGAAGGAGGAGGGAAGGGTGAGAATGGAGTTGTTATTGCCTGGCAGGTTGAGACCGTTGCCATTCCACTTAAATGCCCTTCAATGTTAAAGACAAACAACCTTGGAATCTGCACAGTCGTGATCCGTGACGTACGACTGATGAATACAACATCAACCTCCCGCTGAAGCCATTAAATGGGTTTTTCTTTTGATTCTTCCTGTTTGATTCTCGCTGTTTTGAGAAAGCAGAGACTGGGGCACGTGGAGAGGCCGCTTAGCACGCGACAAACCATCTCTGTCATTACCAAAAGGCTGCTCAGGGGGATAGTGTACAGGATCCATTATGTAATTATCAAGCAAGACAACAATGACTGACAAATCAAGCTGGAGGGGGAACTGTCTTTCAACGCAGTCTGAACAAGTCCTAACACATCGGTTCGATGCATTGAAAGGAAGGTTGGTACCACAGCCTCGAGGGAAAGACTGTCATTAAGCAGGTCTGAAAGTGTTTATATCCAAATGGGAGTAATTTAAAGTATAAGTAAGCACTCATTTGTGGCCTGTCTCCACCTACCCAATTCATAAAACAGTGAAAAAAGGGTTGTAGTGGGAAAAAAAGGACAGCGATGGTGGTGTGGGTGTGACTGAAAGTGGCGGTGATATTGTAAAACACCTTGCCCCAGTTTCTCACAAGTCCACCCAGACTTTACCCCCCCCCCATTTTTTCTCCCCAATTGTATCCGGCTAACTACCCCACTCCTCCGAGCCGTCCCGGTCGCTGCTCCGCCCCCTCTGCCGATCCGGGGAGGGCTGCAGACTATCACATGTCTCCTCCCATACATGTGGAGTCGCCAGCCGCTTCTTTTCACCTGACAGTGCGGAGTTTCGCCAGGGGGGCTCCCTGACCGACCAGAGCGAGGTGCTACTGCAGCGACCATGAAACATACCCACATCTCACCCACAGACACGGCCAATTGTGTCTCTAGGGACGCCCAACCAAGCCGGAGGTAACACAGGGATGCGAACCAGCGACCCCCGTGTTGATAGGCAACGGAATAGATCACTACGCTGCCCGGACGCCCCAGACTTTACTTTGTTAATGTCTGCGTATTATCTTTTTGTTCGCCTGATATCTTATTGGTCTAAAGCGCTATATAAAATGCAGCTTGATTGATTGATCGATCGATCGATCGATCGATCGATCGGTTGGTTGGTTGGTTGGTTGGTTGATTGAGCACATTAGTCTCAGCTTTTTCGTGCCCCCTCGTTAAGTAGGCATTTCGGAAGGCGTTGATCATAACGTCAAGTCAATTTTATTTGTATAGCCCAGTATCACACATTTGCCTCAAAAGGTGTAGATTTTTTCTGACAAAATGTTGATGTGATGCGTCTCGGTTTTTTTTTCCTTTTGTGAATTTGCCACGAGGGCAATCAGTTCCGTCATC
Source organism: Lampris incognitus (assembly GCF_029633865.1). Taxonomy (NCBI): domain Eukaryota; kingdom Metazoa; phylum Chordata; class Actinopteri; order Lampriformes; family Lampridae; genus Lampris; species Lampris incognitus. Next base: position 23,768,533 of record NC_079223.1, on the reverse strand, counting down.
CTAGGTCCATACCAAACTATTTTCAGCTCAAAAAATGTAAAAAAAAAAAAAAATGGTTTGCAACCCCTTTAAAGGCAGATTTTGGTACATTCCCCATCTAAATGCATTATGAAAAATCAAGGAAATAAATGCATCTTCACTTGTATAGTAATACATTAGCGTGACGACGGTTCACACATAAGCAAGGGTGCTTTCATTAAAACGTGTCTGTCATGGGCCACAGCCGTGCCACCCAGTTCCTCCTCCTTCCCTGTCCTCCCTCCTGCACATCTACACCTACCTTCCATCAAGCTCATCAACCCCAGCGGTATGCCAACCCCGGCTGTTCACCCACTCATCACCAGATCGTTGCCTCTGCTTGTTTATTGTCACACCTGTCTACCTGCCTCGTGTGCCTACTTACCTGCCACCCTGTCCGGCTCGCCGGCTTTCCAGTTCATTCTCAGGCTTGTCTTTCTTGGCCTTGCCTTTGCCATTCCCTCTCCAATAAATCCACTTTTTATTATTTACCATATTTCCATGTCCTAGTCTTGCATTTGGTTGCAGGAGTCTCGCCATAACACTGCCACTCCATCACTTATTGATGCTGGTTTTGGTTTCCCTCTTCCTGCTTTCCATAAAAAAACAAAAGCTCTCTCACTTCAGTCCTCCATCTTGCTGGGATGTCATCCAGACATTAATGGCTACACTTAAGAAGGTAAACGTAATTTACTGCAGTTTTAAATAAAGTTATGTCAAACTACAATGGGAGGTAATGGCGCTTTGTGCAGAGTCATCGAGCTATCATCTGTTTCCCAGGATAGAGCGGCACCAAAATGATGTTATATCATTAAACCATCATGACTCAGCAGCAATGACTGTAGAAAACACAACAACAACAACAACAAAAACACTGCAATTACTTTGAGGCTGTTTTAGGTGTTTGTGCATGGTACATTTCTACCATCTGCACAGTGGCTATGGATTACAACATGACAGTAAAGAAGTCATCCTAGCAATCTATTTTTGGTGTTCCTTCAGTATTTTGGGTCATGTGCAGCATTGTGGTTTTATTACGTTTTATCCATGGGATATTTGCCAGCTTGTTGTTGAAATATGGAGGGATGTTATTTGTATGACCAGTTTTTCAATTTAAAATCCCAAGAGGTCTCATGTTGCTTATAAATCATGCAAAACAGGAGACATTAGCACACTCACTCCATCGTGTCTTTTTGGTGAGCTGAGTACAACTTTACACATATCCATTTGCACACCAGCAGTAATCTCAGTTGTCTGTTGTTCCTCGTGAGTTTGATGCCAGCTGTCAGTTTCTGCAAAGAAGAAAGAAGCTATTTCTCTTAATATGATCAGAAAGATTGTCTGCAGAATAACGAATAATGTGCATGGGGCTTGGAAAGGATATCTGTCTAGAAGATAACTGCAAGAACTTCAAATTTGAATTGCAGATCTTATAACGCATGCTGATGTGGAGTAGTTGAAATATCCTGGACGTGCACAAGAAACCAGTCATGGTGTCCTACTTCCTTATGGTGCTCCTTACACGTTGTGGCCTTTTTTTGGGGGGGGGCTTTCCCCCCCTTTTCTCCCCAATTGTATCCGGCCCATTTCTCCGACTCTTCTGAATCGCTGCTTCACCCTCTCTGCTGATCCGGGGAGGGCTGCAGACTACCACATGCCTCCTCCGATACATGTGGAGTCGCCAGCCGCTTCTTTTCACCTGACAAGTGAGGAGTTTCGCCGCGAGGACGTAGCACTTGGGAGGATCACGCTACCCCCCCTCCCGAACAGGCGCCCAGACTGACCAGAGGAGGCGCTAGTGCAGCGACCAGTGCGTATACCCACATCCGGCTTCCCACCCGCAGACACGGCCAGTTGTGTCTGCAGGGACGCGCGACCAAGCTGGAGGTAACACGGGTATTCGAACCGAAGATCCCCGTGTTGGTAGGAAACGGGATAGACGACCATTCCACCGTACTACTACTACTACCACTACTACTACAACTACTACTACTACTACTACTACTACTACTACTACTTTTGGCTGCTCCCGTTAGGGGTCGCCACAGCGGATCATCCGTTTCCATCTCTTCCTGTCCTCTGCATCTTCCTCTGTCACACCAGCCACCTGCATGTCCTCCCTCACCACATCCATAAACCTCCTCTTTGGTCTTCCTCTTTTCCTCTCCCCTGGCAGCTCCATATTCTGCATCCTTCGCCCAATATACCCAGCATCTCTCCTCCACACATGTCCAAGCCATCTAAAACAAGACTCTCTTGCTTTGTCTCCAAACCGTCCAACCTGAGCTGTCCCTCTAATATAATCACTCCTAATCCTGTCCTTCGTCATCACGGCCAATGAAAATCTTAGCATCTTCAACTCTGCTGACTCCAGCTCTGCCTCCTGTCTTTTCGTCAGTGACACTGTCTCCAAACCATATAACATAGCTGGTCTCACAATCATCTTGTAAACCTTCCCTTTAACTCTTGCTGGTACCCTTCTGTCGCAAATCACTCCTGACACTCTTCTGCACCCACTCCACCCTGCCTGCACTCTCTTCTTCACCTCTCTCCTGCACTCCCCGTTACTTTGGACAGTTGACCCCAAGTATTTAAACTCATACGCCTTCATCACCTCTACTCCTTGCATCCTCACCGTTCCACTGTCCTCCATCTCATTCACGCATAGGTATTCCGTCTTGCTCCTACTGATTTTCATTCCTCTTCTCTCCAGTGCATACCTCCACCTCTCCAGGCTCTCCTCAACCTGCACCCTACTCTTGCTACAGATCACAATGTCATCCACAAACATAGTCCATGGATACTCCTGCCTGAGCTCGTCCGTCAACCTATCCATCACCATCCCTAACACCCTGAAATGACATTTCTGTTTCATTTTACAGTGTAGATTACCCCCAGCAGCAGAGTGTTTGGTTTAGACATTTTGAAATGTATAATATATGGTGGATGACAATGAAAACCTTCATTCGTAGAACACTTCACAAAAAAAGTTACAGTGGCTGTTGACAAATGAGGACGTGAGCCACGTATTATTCAGAGGTGAGTCATTGTTGCTGATTTCCTCATCTGTCCTGGTAGAACGTGTTGTTGTTTTTTTTTTGTCTGCTTGGCTTTTTTGTTTTGAGCGGCGGTGTGAAGCCATGAATGTGAGCTTAAGTTCATCAGTAATGGTTGTTTGAGCTTTGTGTAATCACTCAACAACATAGCAAACCACTGCTATGCTACTGTATACTTAACCTGGACAACCTGGAGTGGGGGAAATACTGTGAACACCTACTCACAAGCAAACACATGCACACACACACACACACACACACACACACACACACACACACACACACACACACACACACACAAACACACACACAAGCACACGTGCAGAAATACACTAATGAGCCAAAACATTATGACCACCTGCCTAATATGTTGTTGATCCTCCATGTGCCGCCAAAACAGCGTCAACCCGCTGAAGCATGGACTCTACAAGAGCCCTGAAGGTGTCCTGTGGTATCTGGCACCAAAACGTTAGCAGCAGATCCTTCAAGTCCTGTATGTTGCGAGGTAGAGCCGGTGTGGATCGGACTGGTCAGTCCGGAACATCCCACAGATGCTCAATTGGATAGAGATCTGGAGAATTCAGAGGCCATGGCAGCACCTTGAAGACTTCATCATGTTCCTCAAACCATTCCCGAACAATGCGTGCAGTGTGGCCAGGAAGCATTATCCCGAGGCCACTGCCATCACGGAATACCATTTGCCATGAAGGGGTGTACCTGGTCTGCAACGATGTTTAGGTAGGTGGTACGTGTCACATTGACATCCACATGAATGGCCAGACCCAGGGTTTCCCAGCAGAACATTGGCCAGAGCATCACACTCCCTCAGTGCATCCTGGTGCTATCACTTCCCAAGTTAATGGCACACATTATTTTAGTATAAACAGTGAGTGTTACAAAGAATTCATTATTTCATATATGTACATGGCAACCCACATAATCTAAAGGAAAACGGGACTCATCGGACCAGGCGACCTTCTTCCACTGCTCCAAAGTCCAGTTCTGATGCTCACCTGCCCATTGTATGCACCTTTTTTTTTTAACATTTATTTCTGATTTTTTTTAATTTTTTCTCCCAATTTAGCGGCCAATCGATCCCTATTTTAGTTCCAACACCCATCCTCGTACTGCATGCGTTCACCAACTGCATCTCTCCGGCTGGCAGTCTCAAAGGAGACGCCTCACCACTTTCGTGACAAGGCGACTCCAGGTTGAACCACTGCTTTTTCCGACACACACAGAGACGCATTCATGTGATGAACACAAGCCGACTCCACCCCCCTCCCGAAGACAGCGTTGCTAATGGTTGCTGCTTCATCAAGTCCAGCCATAGTCGGATCTGACAAGACCGAGGCACGAACCCCGGTCCCCAGTGGGCAACTGCATCGACACAAAGCCAATGCTTACACCGCATTGTATGCACTTCTGACTGTGGACAGGAGTCATTATGGGCACTCTGACCAGTCCGCAGCTACGCAGCCCCATACACAGCACACTGTGATGCACTGAGTCTTGTGACACATTCCTCCCATAACCATTATTATAACTTTCTGTTGACTTGTGCCACAGTGGACCTTCTGTCGGTTCGGACCAAACGGGGTAGCCTTCGTTGCTGTCGTACATCAATGAGACTTGGGTGCTGTGGCAGAGCAGGGTGTGGACCAGCTGTCCTGAGATGGTCTAATTAACTCAGGACAGATAAATTGGTTCCACATCCCAAATGAAGACACCAGGGCCAGAGAGAGAACTGCGCTCTCTCTATCTATTGATGGGATTTTTAATGAACGTCAGTCTTTTTCACGTGGTTTTAATTCTAGTGTTTTTAATCGTTGTTTTAATAAATGGGCAGTTGTGCTGTCATTTACAACCTGTGTCCGTACCTCTGTGTCGGGGAACCTAGGTAGTGGCAGCAACCTTGCCACAGGCGTCCAACACCCTGTCTCCGGTTTGTGGTTTGTCCCTCCATGGACCACTGTCAGTAGGTACTCACCACTGCTGACTGGGAGCACCCCACAAGCCTTGCTATTTCAGAGATGCTCTGACCCAGTCGTCTGGCCATAACAATTTGGGCCTTGTCAAAGTCACTCAGGTCTTTACTCCAGCCCATTTCTCCTGCATCCTACACATTGGCTACAAGAACTGATTGGTCACTTACCATCTAATCTACCCAGACCTTGACTTTTTTTGATTTTGAGATACTTTATTGATCCCCAGAGGGAAATTCTTCTCTGCATTTAACCCATCCTTGCTGTGTAGCTAGGAGTAGTGGGCAGCTGCCGTGCAGCGCCCGGGGACCAACTCCAGTTGGTCTTGCCAAGCCTCGGTCAAGGGCACAGACAGGAGTATTAACCCTAACATGCATGTTTTTTTGATGGTGGGGGAAACCGGAGCACCCGGAGAAAACCCACCGCAGACACGGGGAGAACATGCAAACTCCACACAGACGATGACCTGGGATGACTCCCAGAGCTGGACAACCCCAGGGTTCGAACCCAGGACATTCTTGCTGTGAGGCGATAGCGCTAACCACCGCGCCACCATGCCACCCTTGTTTGTGCCCTTGTTTGGAGATGATCGACATTATTCAGTTGACCTGTGATTGGTCATAATGTTTTGGCTCATCGTTGTATCTGTACGCATCTTTATACTTGCTCAGGTACAGACACATATCCATACTCAGACAGATTTTCACACACGCATGCTAAACATGGATAAAGACATTAATGCCTCTTTGCAGAGTGATTTAAATCAATATTTTCTAACAGGAGCAAACCTCCCCTCCACAACTGCAGCCAGCCTTGCTCATTCTTCCCTCTCAAACAGTTTAGCCTGTTGAGCCTGATCATCAGTCATAAAGCGGATGCAGATTGATCACAGAGACACTCTTCTCTTGACGGAGCCTGGAGGCCATGCATGACCTTTCTATGATTCTGTGCGAGTTTCTCCAAGCTGCATTACCTGTCAAGGGATGTTAGACTAACAGGAAAAGGTTCTGTTCTTATCAAAGATCGAGGGCAATTATGTATTGGTTTTCTAAAAGGTATGAGGTTTTTTTTTCCATCACAAGTTTCCAAAACATTTATCAGATCATACTTGGTGAACGGTAAATAACCCTGCCCGTTGTACAGTTCTTACATTCTCTGCATACTGTTTGTTATTCGCAGGGTTTTAACAAGGGTGTCCGTTAACACGGTGTTTCATCATATGCACTGTTATGACCGTGTCTTGGCAGTGCTCGCCCATTCTAAGAGTGGTCATTTCATAGAATTAGAGTGATTGCAGAGGGCACCCCTCAGTGTATCGTTGTAATTCATGACGTTCTCTGCTGTCCCACGCTAGTTCTCTGAATAATTTTCCACCTCTGCTGCTCCCACCCCACCCCCACCCTCCCCTGGCACCTGCGGCTCACCGAGAAAGGGGAAAAAGATTGGGGAGATCAGGGAACTACTGGACATCGCAGTGTCAGCAACAGCTAGGAAGGTACAAGACTCTCTGGCACCTAGAGATAAAGCTGCAACACACCCACAGAGACACCCACAAGTATGCTCACTATGTACAACGCACACATGTAGTCACATGCAATATGCACATGCACATGCCATCTCTCTCATCACCCTCCTCTCGCTCTCTGACACACAGGTACACAGAGAAAAGAGTAATATTTAAACTACCAAAAATGACCATAGCACTGCAAGACAGAACATTCCAACAGGGCAATAAAAATGCAAAAACCAGCTGCCCACTATTTATCATGCACGTTTACACAAAGCAGCCCGCTCTGATTATCAATTAATGGAACTGGGGGGAACTGCTACCTCAACAATGCCATTCGACAGTACTGATTATTAAAAGCGTGCAAGTGAAAGCAAAATAGATGTCATATCCTTTTGCTTTAGGATGATAGGTAGCTTTGTATTAGCTCCGTAATGCTTGCAGGAGAGATTTTCACCTGACACTCACAATCATTTTGGCAAAATTCCAGGCCTGTGGGAAACAAACATTTTATTAAAGGAAAAGAAAAACAGTGGGATGAGAATGCATGTGGAGAAAAAAAAAGATGGCTCTCGCGCATCGTTGTGTTCAGAAATGTGTGTGTGTGTGTGTAAGTGTAAATTTTTTTTTATCAGTTATGTAACTTGTTATGTTTGGTTTGCAGACATGTGGTATATTTGAACCTTGCCCATGCTTTACAGATGCAAAGGCAACTTGGACCACTTCTCTATGGCTGCCATGAGAGGCCTGGGCATCCTGTATTGTCCAGTCTTTTATAGGGCCAACCTATTAGCCGTGCTCATTAACAGTACGCTACATAACTTCATATTAACAGGCTATGCATTTAAGAGGAATTTCTAGTCAGAATCACAATCAATGAGAATCACAATCACTTAATTGGCCAAGTGTGCTTATGCATACAAGGAGTTTGACTCTTGTTCACAACAGCTTCTAGTACTTGCATCTCTCTCTCTCTCTCTCTCTCTCTCTCTCTCTCTCTCTCTCTCTCATGCATACACACATACACACACATAAACAACAACAAAGAAAAACAAAAGAAATAAATGGGATAATAAATGAAATACTGGTGGTAAGTATGTATGCACAACAGGTATGTCACTACCACACAGAATGTTGTCATGGCTGAATAATTAAAAACGTATGCTTATATGTTATATTGCTTATATTATATGCTAATATAACGTTATAACTTGTTAACTTATTATTCTTTTATATAATATCATATACTTACATTACATTATATACTAAAATACCGGACTGGAGGGTGTGCTGCAATTATCGGGGCATCACACTGCTCAGCCTCCCTGGGAAAGTCTACTCTAGGGTGCTGGAAAGGAGGGTTCGACCGATTGTCAAACCTTGGATCCTCAAGGAACAATACGGATTCTGTCCTGGCCGTGGAACAACGGACCAACTCTTTACGCATACGGAAGTGCTGAGGGGGACATGGGAGTTTGACCAGCCAGTCTACATGTGCTTTGTGGACTTGGGAGAAGGCTTACGACCGTGTAACCCGGTGCACTCTGTGGGGGGTACTGCGGGAGTATGGGGTACCGGGGCAGTTGCTACAATCCATCCAGTCCTTGTATAACCAAAGTGAGAGCTGTGTCCGCATTCTCGGCACAAAGTCAAACCGTTTTTGGTGGGTGTCGGACTCCGCCAATGTTGTCCCTTGTCTCCGATTCTGTTTGTGATATTCATGGACAGGATCTCAAGGTGCAGCCAAGGTGAGGAGTGTGTCTGTTTTGGGGACCTCAGAATTGAATCTCTGTTCTTTGCAGATGACGTGGTTCGGTTGGCTTCATCAGAACGCGACCTCCAGCATGCACTGGGGTGGCTGCAGCTGAGTGTGAAATGGCCGGGATGAGAGTCAGCACCTCCACGTCTGAGACCATGGTTCTCTACTGGAAAATGGTGGATTGCTCCCTGCGGGTTGGGGATGAAGTGTTGCCTCAAGTGAAGGAGTTCAAGTATCTCGGGGTCTTGTTCATGAGTGAGGGTAGAAGTGGAAGATTGACAGGCAGATTGGTGCAGCATAGTAATGCGGACTGTAGTGGTGAAGAGGGAGCTGAGCTGGAAGGCAAAGCTCTCAATTTACCAGTCAGTCTTCGTTCCAACCATCACCTATGGTCATGAGCTTTGGGTAGTGACCGAAAGAGTTAGGTCGCAGATACAAGCGGCTGAAATTAGTTTCCTCCGTAGGGCGTCTGGGCTCAGCCTTAGAGATAGGGTGAGGAGCTCGGACATCCGGATGGAGCTCGGAGTAGAGCCGCTGCTCTTTGGCATCGAAAGGAGCCAGTTGAGGTGGTTCGGGCATCTGATTAGGATGCCACTTGGGTGCCTTCCTTTGGAAGTTTTCAGGGCACGTCCAACTGGAAGGAGATGCCAGGGTAGACCCAGAATTCGCTGGAGGGACTACATGTCCAATCTGGCCTGGGAACGCCTTGGGATCCCCGAGGAGGAGCTGGAGGGAGTTGCTGGGGAGAGGGACGTCTGGAGTGCCCTACTTAGCTTGCTGCCACCACGACCCCGGAGAAGTGGCTGATGATGAGATCAGATGAGATGAGATGAGATATATACTTATATTATATTATATATTTATCTCTTATCTACTATATAATTATATACTACATTATATACTTATGTTATAATTAAAACTGTAATTATAACTTTAATAATAATAATAATAGTAATACCTGAACATACGAAGCTTATACAACGAATGTGTCTCCCTTTCCCTTTCTCTTCTCTTCTCTTCCTCTATCTCCTTTCGCTGCTATCCCTACCTCTTCTGTCCTCGCTGCTTTCCTCTCCTGAAATCTGAAGAGCACTGATCAATCAAAATTCTAATTACAGTTTCCGAGCGCTGTGGAATTTCTCAAAGTGACCAAGTAATTTGTAATGCCCGTTCATTCACGGAAGCCAGTTAATGAGGCGAGTTGTGCTTCAAACACCACAATAAAAATGTCAGTAACAATGGAGCCACTGTCTATCCCTTCAGCTCTTTATCAGTCAGGGAGCACCTGTCCAGACCTGACCTGATTACTGCAGGAAGTAGGCCTCGTTTTAACCCTGCTTTTTGTCACACACACACAGTCAGAGGACTGAACAAAAAACGAGCTCTTTGCTCTTGTCCAACTGTGTATGGCCTGGGGAGGAACTACATGTGTTGTGTGTGTGTGTGTGTGTGTGTACACAAGCATGCTTTATATAACACAGCATAAGTCTTTTAATAAAAAAAAAGTTCAAAGTGTGCTAATATTCTTGGTATGGATGTCTCTAGTTTGTATGTGGGAAGTGCGTGGGAGAGGAGCTGTGCATATAAATGAAGGGCATGGGAGACAATACATCCTCGTGTGAGTGTGTGTTTGTGTGTGCGTGCATGTGTGTGTGTGCCTGCACACACTGTGGGTCTAAGTGGGTGTGCATTGTGAGTTTGGCTATGTTTAGTTGAACTTGCTTACCTTTTTTGCATCTCTCCAGTGATCGAAGTTGACTCATCCATCCATGCACTGATGTGTGGCAGCTGGGTTTCCATGGGATGTCCCATTAGATGGAATTGAGTTTAGATGCACCTGGTTCACTGCCTGAACTTCAAGTATACCCCTATGATTTCCAACAATAGTATAACACAGATTAAAAAACAAAACAAAACAAAAACAAAAAGAAGCACTGAAAAAATAAGTAAAATTGGTTGTGTTGCTTTTCTCTGGGTGTATTTGCAGCTACCCAGACACTCCTATCTACATGTTAGGCCCTAACGTCCGTCCATCCATCCATCCATCCATCCATTATCCAAGCCGCTTATTCCAATCAGGGTCACAGGAAGCTGGAGCCTATCCCAGCAGTCATTGGGCGGCAGGCGGGGAGGCGTCCTGGACAGGCCGCCAGTCCATCACAGGACACACACACACACACACACGCCTAGGGACAATTTAGTATGGCCGATTCACCTGACCTACATGTCCTTGGACTGTGGGAGGAAACCGCAGCCCCCGGAGGAAACCCACGCAGACACGGGGAGAACATGCAAACTCCACACAGGACGATCTGGAATGAACCCCTAAGGTTGGACTACCCTGGGGCTCGAACCCAGGACCTTCTTGCTGTGGAGGGAGCGACAGCGCTAACCACTGCGTCACCGTGCTGCCTGGTCCTAACATGAAAAGGCTTCATCAGGCTTTCGATGTACAAGCTGAACTTTATTTAAATGCAAACAAATTCTGGGTTTTTTTTAACTGTCATGAGGGTCAGCTGCGAGGATCGCTTAATAAACAACCGGTTGAAATAGCACATTTGTTTGACACTTGCAGGTTGGAGGCACTGTTTAATTTGTGTGCAACATGTCAGTTTCAGACCACCTGCGTTCCTGCACCTGCTGTGATCCCGCATCAAATTTGGCAAGCAAAGTTAATTTCTCGGCACCATGTTATATTACCAGAAAAAAAGCTAACTGCTGAGTTTACTTAACTGAGTCGTTTCTCTGTGAGGATGGGTGACGGATTTAGTGACAGCTCGCATGGCGCTCTTAAGCATAATCCCATAACACACATCTGTGAACTAACTGTGCAGGGGTTTGAATTCAGTGTAGGTGTTGTGATGGTCTAAAGGCAGTTGTGATGTGTGGTTGTGTTGAGTTGGTTGTGTCTGAAGGCACGGTACGGTATAGGTTTGTATTAAAAGTTGTATAATACAGTTGGCCCCTTCATATGACATAGTCATTACATAATGTTAAAGATATGCATGTGTGACAAAAATATAACATTGATGTGATGGCTAACATGGCTGCACAGATGTAATGATCAATTCCAGGACTTCTTCTACACTCGACCTGCTGCATCTGGTGTTTCAGGACCTCATCATTTACGAATTGGGCACCGGTCCCCACAAGTATAGGGTGACATGGTGTGTGCGTGTGTGTATGTGTATGTATACCAGGTTTTTCTGTCCTAATGGGGACCAAATGTCCTGAAACTACTTACCTTGTGGGGACATTTTATGGGTCTCCATGAGGAAAAGGGTCTATTTTAGGTTTAGGACTTGGGTTTAGGGTTAATATTAGAATTAGCATTAGGTTAAAGTTAAGGTTGTGGCAGGCATGAGGAAAAACACAGGAGACCAAGGCGAGTTTGATGTTTATTCCCCAACTCCAAAAACCAACTGCAGCAGGAACAACCCTGCACCGGCGAGCCCGGGAACGTAAACCACGCCCCCAGCTCACAGTCCTGCTGGGTGAGAGGCATAGCCCCTAGTGTCCGCCACACAGCCCCCCCCCGAACACCCAGAAGGGACTCCTGGAAAGAAAATTAGTGTCTCACTGGAGGCCTAAGCAGCCTGCCATAACGGCTGCGCCGTCCCTCAGCCGAAACAGTAGGTGAAACACAGTCCAAAGCCGGCTGAGAAGCAGAACGCTGAACCCCGTGAAGACACTGCCGGGGTCCTGGAAGGAGGACGACCCTGACGGGGAACCTGGGCCGGAAACACAACTTCGCCTGCCACCCTGTGCGCCGGTTTAAGCCTATCAAGTGTGACACGCTCCCTACGCCCACCCATCTCTAGCACAAAACCCTTAGGACCCGTCTCAAGAACCCAAAATGGGCCATCGTATGGGGGTTGGAGGGGCGAGCGGTGAGCATCATGCCGTACAAAAACAAAACGAGCTGACATTAGCTCCGCAGGCACGAACGACCGCGGAAAAGAGTGGTGAACGGAGCCTGGAACCCGAGTGCTGTCAGACAGAAAAGGACAAACGGCCGTACGGGGTCGAGGAGCGGAACTCCCAGGCAAAAATTCCCCAGGGACGCGGAGCGGCTGACCGAGCACCAGCTCAGCGGGTGACGCGTCGAGGTCCTCCTTAGGAGCCGAACGCAACCCAAGCATAACCCAAGGTAAACAATCCACCCAGTTACCATCCGAGGGCGCAGCGCTGCCTTGAGCAACCAGTGAAAACGTTCACACAAGCCGTTAGCCTGAGGGTGATACGCGGTAGTGCGGTGTACCTGCACACCCAAGGATTGCGCAAGTGCCGACCAGAGCTCTGACACGAACTGGGGGCCCCTGTCTGAGGTGATATCTGACAGAGTGCCGAAACGGGCGACCCAGGAGGAAAGAAAAGTGCGTGCAACATCCGAGGATGTTGTGGAGGATAGAGGGACAGCCTCTGGCCACCTGGTGGTCCGATCTACCATTGTGAGCAGGTGCATAAAACCCTGTGAAGAAGGTAGAGGGCCCACCAGGTCCACATGCACGTGGTCGAAATGTCTGGCCGGGATCGGAAACGGTTCGAGGGGCGATTTAGTGTGCTGGTGGACCTTAGCGCGCTGGCACGCTACACATGCAGCTGCCCACCCCTTGACGTCCTTGCGGACGCCAGGCCAGACGAACTTGGAACCGACCAACTTCACCGACGCCCGAACTCCAGGGTGCGAGAGGGAGTGAACCGAATCGAAAACTCGACGGCGCTAGGCCACTGGAACAACGGGGTGGGGGCGGCCGGTGGAGACATCGCAGAGGAGGGCAGGACTGCCTTCCTGCATCACAGCGTCCTCTAGCTTGAGACCGGTACGCGTTGACCTAAGGGCAAGGACGTCCGGGTCGCTGGGCTGGTCGGCAGCCATAGCGGAGAAATCCACACCAAGGTGCACAGGACACATAAGCACACGCGACAGACAATCAGCAACAGGGTTGGACTTCCCGGCCACATGCTGAATGTCCGTTGTGAAATTGGAGATCGCCGCTAGGTGGCGCTGTTGACGAGCAGACCACGGCTCAGTCACCTTGGACATGGCAAAAGTCAGCGGCGGGCGCACTTAGCTCCGTCAAAGGCCTGGACCTGTTCGGGAGTCCAGTCGACAGGGTCGTTAGCCTTCTTAAGCCGCAGGGCTTCGTAAAGTGGCTGAAGGAGGTGGGTAGCGCGAGGGAGGAAACGGTTATAGAAATTCACCATGCCCAAGAATTCCTGCAATGCCTTAACAGAGACTGGGCGGGGAAATTCCGCCACCGCTTGCACCTTAGAAGGCAACGGGACCGCGCCTTGCGGCGAAATGCGGTGATCCAAGAAGTCAATCACCGGCAGTCCAAACTGACACTTGGCCGGGTTGACTATCAGGCCGTGTTCGTCCAGACGACGGAAAACCTGTTTCAGGTGCGCCAGGTGCTCTTCAGCTGACGGACTGGCCACGAATATGTCATCGAGATAAACGAACACGAAAGCAAGGTCACGCAACACCGAGTCCATCAGCCTCTGAAAGGTTTGCGCTGCCCCCTTCCAGCCAAAAGGCATGCGCATGAACTCAAAAAGCCCAAACGGGGTGATCACTGCGGTCTTGGGCACGTCCTCTGCGCGCACGGGAACCTGATGATAGCCGCGCACCAGGTCCACCTTAGAGAAAATAGTGGTACCTGCCAGGCGTATGGAAAAGTCCTGTATGTGTGGGATGGGATAGCGGTCATTGGCGGTGACGTTGTTCAGGCGGCGAAAATCGCCGCAAGGCCGCCACGACCCATCCGCCTTGGGCACCATGTGAAGCGGCGAGGCCCACGGGCTGTTGGAACGCCTCACTATACCCAGACGCTCCATGATGGCGAACTCCTCCTTAGCTGTAGCCAATTTTACCGCGTCGAGGCGCCGCGAGCGCGCAAAAACTGGCGGTCCCAGAGTGGGAATGAAATGTTGTACCCCGTGTTTAGTAACCGCGGTGGAAAAGGCAGGCGTAGTCACCGATGGAAAATCCGCCAGCAAACGCTGAAAAACATCCCCTAATGCTAAAAAGTTAGCGTGTGTTAACGGCCCGGCTCCCCCTGTCTCGGACGGAACAGTGGCGAAAGACACAGCATCAATTAAACGGCGGTTTGCAACATCAACCAGCAGACCATTAGCACACAGAAAATCCGCGCCGATAATAGGAACAGTAATGGCGGCCACTACAAAGTCCCACTCAAAATGGCGCCCGTGGAAGCAAACAGTCACCAACCTTGTGCCAAACGTCGCAATGGACGAACCGTTAGCTGCACTTAACTGTGGGCCGCCGCCTTCGGCCGACCTGTCTGTCTTAGCAGGAGGGAGTAGGCTCTTTTGCGAGCCTGAGTCCACCAGAAACCGTCTTCCTGACATCGTGTCCTTAATGAAGAGCAGCTCACTACGTCCGCCAGCGCCCACAGCTGCTACTGAGCGCTGGCCCTGGAGTTTCCCGCCGCCTCAAACGTGCACGGAGGGACGCAGCGCCTCGCTTTGCCGCCGAACCCGCCGGTGGAAGAAACAGAGGCCTCTCCCGCGCCGTCTCCGGGCAGTCACTTCAGCCCCCACTGCCGGGTCCGCGTCCTCCGACGTCGGCTGCAAAGGCTCCGATGCCACACTCTGCACAGAGAACCGTCTGGTAGCCAGCAGGACCCAATCGGCCTCCTCAGCCAAACCTCGGCAGTCACCAGCGGCCAGACACGGGGAGTTAGCCAAAGCCGCGCGCACAGGAGACGGGAGCTGGCGCAGGAAAATGTGCGGGAAAAGGAACCCACCTTCGTCTGAGCCTAGCAGCGACAGCATATTGTCCATGAGATCCACAGCCGTCCCGTCGCCCAAACCGGATAGGGAAAGGATTCTATCCGCCCTCTCTGCGGTAGATAGGCTGTACCTCCGGAGCAGAAGATGTTTGAGGGCGACGTATTTATCGTGTTGCGGAGGGGCGCGCAACAGCTGCATGGCCCGGCGTGTGGACTGCTGGTCCAGCGCAGCGACGACCAAATAGTATCTGGAGTCGTCCGCGGAGATTCCACGCAGGTGGAACAGCGCTTCGACATGCTGGAACCACGAGGCCGGGTCGCTCTGCCAGAACTCTGGGAGTTTCACAGCCGCGGCGAGAACGGCCGGCTGTGAGAGTTGGGGCGGCGTGGCCGAAGTGGATTCACACTCCTCTTCTGCTCCAAACATGTTCAATTCGATGTCACCAATGTGGCAGGTATGAGGAAAAACGAATTTGATGTTTATTCCTCAACTCCAAAAACCAACTGCAGCAGGAACAACCCCTGCACCAGCGAGCCCGGGAACGTAAACCACGCCCCCAGCTCACAGTCCTGCTGGGTGAGAGGCATAGCCCCTAGTGTCCGCCACGAGGTAAGGGTTAAGGTTAGGCATGTAGTTATGATGGTTAAGGTTAGGGTTAATGGCTATGGAATGATTGTAGTCAATGAGGCATCCCCACAAGTACAGGGTGACATGGTATGTGTGTGTGTGTGTGTGTGTGTGTGTGTGTGTGTGTGTGTGTGTGTGTGTGTGTGTGTGTGTGTGTGTGTGTGTGTGTGTAAGTAAGAGATGGCTACAGGGACCTTAGCCATAGTTTTGAAAGCTAACCATTGTGACTTTTGTTGCTTGTTATAAAGTTTAGTGTCCCACATTTTGTAGTTTCCACACTTTGTGACGATTTGTCTCATTTTCTTTGGCGAAGAAGAGGTAGTCCAAGCCTTGCTTTCCACTTCAGCACAAGAAATACTACCTTCTTTTGACAAAGAGTCCTTGATTTCATCAGATTAGAGAGTAATTGCCACTTGCTAGCAGCAAGCATGCCGGTAAAATGTCACCTTGGCCAAGCAAAAGGTTTTCTCTCTAAGCATCTTCATTAGTCCTTTAGGATGAACAGTGTTTTAGAAATTTGCTTACCAGGGTCTTACTAGACACTACATGTCGGTGATGAACAGCTGGATTTGGCTTGCAGATCATCCAGGCTGGCCTTTGACAGGATAGAAGTGGAAAGGCCATTATTAAAAGGCAGTGCACAGCAGAAACATGGGAGCTGCAGTCATAAACAAACCAAGCGAGACATTAACGATCGGCCCTGCAATTATTGATTTCATATAAACACACACAACTGGATTTTTAAAAGTCAATTAAGTTGAGACAAGAGAAATATCTCCCATTAGCATGTGCTTTAAGGTCATCTCAGAATTGATGCATAGCTGATGTGTGATTCATTAGAGGGAGGTTTTCATGGAAGCAGGGACACTCATCCTATATGATGATTGATTTCTGGTGAAGGGAGCTCTTGACTTGATTTGAGCCTGGGATGGGAACCCCCTGTAGAGCTGTCTGTCAGGCCCTGTTTTACCCTGCCATGTATCACACTGATCAGAGACTTCCCATCCCTGGCATGATGGATGGGGAAAGACACTTCCCTGCAGAAGCTCAGGGAGGCTTTGGTGCCATTGGTCTGTGTGGCTGACACATATGCATGACTTTTGACCCGAGATGCTTTCCCCGATTAATGCTCAGTAAGATTTTGACAACAATTTCAATAGAAGTCTTTTTATCCAAGTATAATCTCGATGAACAGTCTGGACCAGTGAAACTGATGACGTGTCCTTAGAATGATAATAGATACAAAAATATTAAGATAATAATGATATTACAGATAATGATAACAATGACAAAAATAATAATGATTCTAGTGATAATGATAATATTGTCATTATACATGTAGGGATGTCATGTCTGTTTTATATTTAGGAACCGGTTATCGTTCAATCAGTTATTATAACTTGATTGCCAATTGTTTCAAAATCATAATAGGGCCTTCCAAATCTACAATAATAATAATAATAATAATCGCTGCACAAGACCAGAGCCTGGCAACCAGATCCTATCACCATCGCATCATCAAAGATGGACCGGACCCAAAACACAGAATCTGTGGAATGTACGAAGAAAACATTGTCTCAGGCTGCCCGGACTGGCAAAGACCAAGACATATACAGGCACAACAAGGTATCAGCATCCCTGCACTGGAAGATCTGCAGGAGTTACAAGATCAATATGACTGAGAAGTGGTATGAACATCAGCCAAAAACGGTCACTGAAAACAATGATGTCACCATCCTCTGGGACATGCCCATCCACACTGACAGAGAGATAAAAGCCAACAAGCCCGACATCGCTACCAAGGACAGGAAGCAAAAGAGGTGCATTCTCATCGACATGGCAATACCATCCGTAAAAAAAAAACACCTCAGTGAAAGTCACAGAGAAGCTGACCAAGTACGAAGACCTGGAGATTGAAATCAACAGGATGTGGGGAATGAAGACTGAAACAACACCAGTGGTCATTGGAGCTCTAGGACTCATGAAAAAGGGAATGGGAAAGTTCACCAACCATATCCCAGGCAACATCAGCATCTGTGCAGTCCAGAAGATCGCCCTACTCGGAACAGCCCACATATTACGACGAGTACTGTCAATCAAGTGACATCTGCCCTATAGTGCGCCTCAGGTCCATAGTTTGGACCCGGTTGTGCAGGATGTAAAACAGGAAACGTGAAAGAAATGATAATAATAATAATAATCATAATACTGATTCTTCCACTAAATGTTGTGTCCAGATGAACTGATTCACCTTCTGAGATGATGATGATGATAATAATAATAATAATAATACTGTCACCACAGGGAGCAAAGACGACCCCAGACAGTGATTCAGACCCGTTGTGGTGGAGCCACATTATTAAATTATGAATGCGCACCCTTCCACTCATGAAGTGTCATATCTCCCTTCACAGAGGCTTGGCTCATGTCTTTGATGAGTCTCTTCATAAAATTATCACCACACTGGCCTTGAAGAATGAGGAGATCACTAATTTCATCTGTAGTCTCAAACAAAGCCCGGGGAATTTAGAGGTAAACTCCATCTGTGTCCAGGAAGACTTAAGAGTCTGAGTTTAATTCCCTCCATTCTGTTCTTGATGAGTTGAAGAAGGGCATGATGACATGAATCAAACAAGAGAGGGCTGGTCGTACATATGAGCTACAGAGTCAGCTGAGTGCATGTTCCTAAAGCCTTAGAAATTTCAGAGGAGTTACTGGAGCTGGCCAACCAGATGCTCTACTCCTCCGAGGCCAATGGCTTCACGCAGCTAGTGACAACATGAGTCACATGATGGTGGATTTCAGCCAGGAGAGAGAGATACTGTGAGGAATTAAGTTCCTCCCAGGTCTGGTTGGCTGTCTGTCTGCGTGACAATAGATTATTTTGCGAAAGTTGGGTCCAAGGACCCTCAACAATCCTCAAGGGTTTTGTATATTTCCTCAAAAGCTTGAAAATTTAATTTCACTGTGATTTAATTCATAACAATCAGGGAATGTATAACAACTACTCTGTGATGGCCTGGCGGCCTGTTCAGGGTATCTCCCCACCTGCCGCCCAGTGACTGCTGGGATAGGCTCCAGCATCCCCTGAGAGCAGGATAAACAGTTTGGATAATGGATGGATGGATAATAATAATAATCATCTTCTTTCGGCTTGTTCCCTGTTTCTCAGGGGTCACCACAGCAGATTTTACAGTTTCCATCAGTACCCTATGAGGGTACAGCACCAATGGCCTTGACCAATAAAATTTTATGTCGGATGCCCTTCCTGATACAACCACTAGCCCTATGGACGGGGGCACAGGTAAAGCGCTGAATGCCATCCCAGTATTCATGGACTTGCACCCATGCCTGTTGCCAGTAACAGCAATTGTTGGTAGTAACAGTAGTATCAACAACAACAACGAGGTTTAGAGAACGATCAGTTTATAAACCATTTAGGTTATAATGACTCCAGTTACAGTCATAATGATAAGACATTCATTCATATGCTGATTGATATGCTCTGTACAATATCCCTGAAGGCATGAACAAATAGGACATCCCAAATATTGCTACAAAAACTGAGATCACATAGTATTTCTATACATAATAATAATAATAATAATAATAATAATGATAATAATAATAATGACAATAATACATTTTATTTGTGGGCACCTTTCAGAGCACTAAAGGCACCTTACAGAACACAGTAAAAAAACAAGCAGCACTGTATCAGACAGCATAAAATCAAAACAAATCAGGACAGAGAATAAAAAGTTAATAGAACAGATAAGTATAAAATCAACATCTGCACAAAACTCAATGAAGCGTGTATCAGACTGAACATGCCAGTTTGAAACGGTACGTTTTGAGATGGGATTTGAAGGTTGAAAGACAGTTGAAAGTCAATGTTGTGACTGTCTTGTGGGAGAGAGTTCCATAGGCAAGGGGCAGAATGACTGAAGGCTCTAGTCCCCATGGTAGTCAAGCAGGCCAATGGTGTCGTGAGTTGGAGAGCAGAAGAGGATCTGAGAGTACGGGAGGGCGTGTGGATATGAAGGAGTTCAGAAAGATACAGAGGAGCTAGGTTATCAAGGGCCTTAAAGGTGAAGAGCAGGATCTTGAAGTCAATATGGTATTTAACAGGGAGCCAATGGAGTTGCTGAAGAATAGGAGTGATATGATCTATGGAAGGAGTTCTGGCAATGATACGGGCAGCTGAATTCTGGACCAACTGAAGTTTACATGTATCAGTCGTACTTTTAACATAGCTACTACTACTACACACACACACACACACACACACACACACACACACACACACACACACACACACACACACACACACACACACACACACACACACACTTACACACCAGAGGATCAAATTTGTATTTCAATATCCTGTGGAAAGCAAGTAGCTAGCAGCACGGTGGCCCAGTGGTTAGCACTGTTGTCTCACAGCAAGAAGGTCCTGAGTTCAAACCCCAGGCCGTCCCAGTTCCTTTCTGTGGGGAGTTTGCATGTTCTCCCCATGTCTGCGTGGGTTTCCTCCAGGGCTCCGGTTTCCTCCCACCATCAAAAAACATGCATGTTAGGGTTAATACTTCTGTCTGTGCCCCTGACCAAGGCAATGGAAAGAAGAACTGGAGTTGGTCCCCGGGTGCTGCAGCTGCAGCTGCCCACTGTTCCTAGCGTGTGTGTACAGAGGATGGGTTAGATGTAGAGAATGAACTTCATTGTATGCATGTATGTACAGTGACAATAAAATATCTCCTCTTCTGTATATTGTTTGATTTCCAGGGTTTCCAAGGATTACAGATATATTATGATGTTTGGGTTTAACACCACCAAACCTTGATTAAGACTGAAAACTCTAGTAGTTGACAGCTAATAGAGCTAACCTACTGGGAGTGTCATATGGATCAACTGGCCCCTCCTCCTGGCATCCACACTGTCCCATCCCCACCTGAGGCGTAAGCCCTAGTACACATGGTAAACACCGGCTTTTTCAAAATGTGCAGTTCACATCCACAATACGAGCATGCGTTTTTGAACACTGGCTTCAAACCAGGTTGGAGTTTAAAAAAGAAAGAAAGAAAACGTATGCAATATGTGGTACTCAACAGCAAATGCCATCCATCCATCCATTTTCCAAACCGCTTATCCTGCTGTCAGGGTCACGGGGATGCTGGAGCCTATCCCAGCAGTCATTGGGTGGCAGGCGGGGAGACACCCTGGACAGGCTGCCAGACTATCACACAGGGCCGACATACACACACACACACACACACACACACACACACACACACACACACACACACACACACACACACACACATTCATAAAAGGTATAAATAATAAAAAAAAGATGAATCAAAGAAGAGTTTAGTATAAATAGTCACCATTTAGGCAATAGAGTGCAAGATAGAAATAGTGCACATTAGAGCTAAGTTTGGTGATTTAACTGCTCAAATCTCCATTTCCAGTCTCTCTCTCTCTCTCTCTCTCTCTCTCTCTCTCTCTCTCTCTCTCTCTCTCTCTCTCTCTCTCTCTCTCTCTCATCGTTACGGCTGATTCGGGGATGTTGTGCCAGCCTGTCTCGGGGATTACTGCGAGGATGGAGAAATTCCACGTTTGAAATGGAAATCACATGCATAAACACAGAAATGAGCCCCCCCCCCTCCAAATCATAGACATATTGGAATATCGGTTGGGTAAATAGCTGCCAAACAGTCTGGGAACACCGACGTTGTGCAAATTCTGCTGAAGGAAAAGCAATCTTGGATGGTTCCTCTTAAAACTATGCGGCACAGTCATTTTATCATCTTAGAAATGATTTACATTCAGCCAGCCGACCTTTTCAAACAACGAGACGAACCAGAAAAGAAAAAAAAAATATTTGAACATGATCGTACAGATTATTTGCCATACCTTCCGTGAAAGTGCAGATTCTCTGTTGTGTCACAGAAGCAACATCAACTTTAGTCTTAGATCATTTGAATTTAAAACAATACTGATGTAAGAATTCTAAACATGTTGATTTTAAAAACAAACCTGCTTTTTTTGTAGTTATTTGTAAGGCAGCTTTCACTGATGTTCCTGAAATAAACAGATATGAGTGACTTCAGGCTCTGTGTGACCTTATGGTGTTTCCCACCGTGACGTGTGTGTTGTGTACATCCTAAAGGCCAGGGAGCTGCTGAGGCCGCCTCCTGGCACCATCAATAATAACACTGCTGGTGCCAAGACAGACAGACAGACAGACAGACAGACAGACAGGAGGAAAAACAGGCAGACAGATTGACAGACAGACAGATGGGCAGGTAGACAGGCAGGCAGACAGACAGAAAGATAGACAGACAGACAGGCAGGCAGACAGGAAGACAGACAGACGGGTAGACAGACAGCCAGACAGAGAGAAACAGACAGACAGGAAGACAGACAGGAAGACAGACAGACGGGTAGACAGACAGCCAGACAGAGAGAAACAGACAGACAGGAAGACAGACAGGCAGACAGACAGACAGACAGACAGGCAGGCAGGCAGACAGGCAGGCAGAAAGACAGGAAAATAGAAAGGCAGACAGAGGCGGACAGACAGACAGACAGGCAGACAGGCAGATGGACAAGTAGGCAGACGGGAGGCAGACAGACAGACAGGCAGGCAGACATGCAGACAGGGAGGCAGACAGGCAGACAGAGACAGATAGACAAACAGGCAGGTAGACAGACGGTTAGACATGCAGGCAGACAGGACAGACAGATGCTCAGAACACACAAACAAGCACACACGTGTAAGCACACACAACTTAATGCATGCATTTTTCAACATGTTATATGCACAAACAGCCATACAAAAAAAAAGAAAGATATTTGCATTCATCTACATCGGTTATGGACTCGCATTGTTCGTCATGTTCAAATGCCTGACAGGTGATCGTGGAATAGCGAACCAGTCATATTTTGGGGTCCCCAAGCTCTGGTTTGCAAAATACTCCATCGCATAATGCTGCCGGGGATTATAATAATAGATGTATCATTGATGTTATGGGTAGAGTGGAGTAAACTATTGAAGTTAATACCACTAGATGCTGTACCTTTGCTGCAGGGATCAAGTAGAGCAATGTGCTTGGATTTGGTGAAGACAGTTCCACGAGGCGAAATTAGGGCCAGCCAGTAATTTGATGTTATCATTTATCGTCTTTCAATGGTATTACATCAGGATGAAAAATGGATATTGTCATACTCTGACACATGTTCTTATCGTCTAAATTAATGATGACGAGAATCTGTTACCAAAATGTTTCTCACAAAATGAGGTCTGAAAT